>NC_139407.1:4867500-5071149 GCF_905368555.1 Meleagris gallopavo | reverse complement strand
GTCATTTTTTCATTTTAGTTTCGCTGTTTTTTTTCCTCCCCCTCCACCCCCCTCCCCCCACCCCCACCTCCACCTCCTCCACCATATTTCGTAGATTCTGTTTTTTTCCCCCTCGTCCTCTTTTTGAAATCAATGTTTTTTTCCTTTCTCTTCCTTCCCCTCCACATCCACCTGCCCCTTACCCCCCTTATTTTGTTTTCACTGCTTTTTCCCTGCTCTTCTTCTTCTTGCATTTTTTCCTTTTCCTCCACAGATTGTACTTGGAGTTTTTATCCTCCTCCCCCTCCACCTCCCCCCCTCCCCCACCCCCTCCTCCCCCTCCCCCTCCACCCCCACCTGGACCTCCTGCGCCTCATTTCTTGGTTTATGTTTCATTGCTTTTTCCCCTTTTCATTTCAGTTTCGCGGGTTTTTTTTTCCTCACCTCCTCCTCCACCTCCTCCAGCATATTTCGTAGATTCTGCTTTTTTCCTCCTCGTCCTCATTTTGTAATCAATGTTTTTTTCCTTTCTCGTCCTTCTCCTCCACATCCACCTGCACCTTACCCTCCTTATTTCGTTTTCTCTGCTTTTTACCTGCTCTTCATCTTCTAGCATTTGTTTCTCTTCCTCCACAGATTGTACTTGGAGCTTTTATCCTCCTCCACCTCCTCCTCCACCTCCACCTGGACCTCCTGCGCCTCATTTCTTGGTTTCTGTTTCATTGCTCTATCTCCTTTTCATTTCAGTTTTGCTGTGTTTTTTTTTCCTCCTCCTCCTCCTCCACCTCCACCTCCACCTCCACCTCCACCTCCACCTCCTCCACCATATTTCGTAGATTCTGCTTTTTTCCTCCTCGTCCTCATTTTGTAATCAATGCTTTTTTCCTTTCTCGTCCTTCTCCTCCACATCCACCTGCACCTTACCCTCCTTATTTTGTTTTCACTGCTTTTTGCCTGCTCTTCATCTTCTTGAATTTGTTCCTCTTCCTCCACAGATTGTACTTGGAGCTTTTATCCTGCCTCCTCCTCCACCTCCTCCTCCACCTCCACCTGGACCTCCTGCGCCTCATTTCTTGGTTTCTGTTTCATTGCTCTATCTCCTTTTCATTTCAGTTTCGCTGTTTTTTTTTCCTCCTCCTCCACCTCCACCTCCACCTCCACCTCCACCTCCTCCACCATATTTCGTAGATTCTGCTTTTTTCCTCCTCGTCCTCATTTTGTAATCAATGCTTTTTTCCTTTCTCGACCTTCTCCTCCACATCCACCTGCACCTTACCCTCCTTATTTTGTTTTCACTGCTTTTTACCTGCTCTTCATCTTCTTGCATTTGTTCCTCTTCCTCCACAGATTGTACTTGGAGCTTTTATCCTCCTCCACCTCCACCTCCTCCTCCACCTCCTCCTCCACCTCCACCTGGACCTCCTGCGCCTCATTTCTTGGTTTCTGTTTCATTGCTCTATCTCCTTTTCATTTCAGTTTCGCTGGTTTTTTTTTCTCCTCCTCCACCTCCTCCACCTCCACCTCCACCTCCTCCACCATATTTCGTAGATTCTGCTTTTTTCCTCCTCGTCCTCATTTTGTAATCAATGCTTTTTTCCTTTCTCGTCCTTCTCCTCCACATCCACCTGCACCTTACCCTCCTTATTTTGTTTTCACTGCTTTTTACCTGCTCTTCATCTTCTTGCATTTGTT
Organism: Meleagris gallopavo; assembly: GCF_905368555.1. NCBI lineage: Eukaryota > Metazoa > Chordata > Aves > Galliformes > Phasianidae > Meleagris > Meleagris gallopavo. The sequence continues at coordinate 5,069,478 of NC_139407.1, read as the reverse complement.
CCTCTTCCTCCACAGATTGTACTTGGAGCTTTTATCCTCCTCCACCTCCTCCTCCTCCACCTCCTCCTCCACCTCCACCTGGACCTCCTGCGCCTCATTTCTTGGTTTCTGTTTCATTGCTCTATCTCCTTTTCATTTCAGTTTCGCTGGTTTTTTTTTCCTCCTCCCCTCCACCTCCACCTCCACCTCCACCTCCACCTCCTCCACCATATTTCGTAGATTCTGCTTTTTTCCTCCTCGTCCTCATTTTGTAATCAATGCTTTTTTCCTTTCTCGTCCTTCTCCTCCACATCCACCTGCACCTTACCCTCCTTATTTTGTTTTCACTGCTTTTTGCCTGCTCTTCATCTTCTTGCATTTGTTCCTCTTCCTCCACAGATTGTACTTGGAGCTTTTATCCTCCTCCCCTCCACTCTCACCTCCTCCTCCACCTCCTCCTCCACCTCCACCTGGACCTCCTGCGCCTCATTTCTTGGTTTCTGTTTCATTGCTCTATCTCCTTTTCATTTCAGTTTCGCTGTTTTTTTTTCCTCTCCTCCCCTCCTCCTCCACCTCCACCTCCACCTCCTCCACCATATTTCGTAGATTCTGCTTTTTTCCTCCTCGTCCTCATTTTGTAATCAATGCTTTATTCCTTTCTCGTCCTTCTCCTCCACATCCACCTGCACCTTACCCTCCTTATTTTGTTTTCACTGCTTTTTGCCTGCTCTTCATCTTCTTGCATTTGTTCCTCTTCCTCCACAGATTGTACTTGGAGCTTTTATCATCCTCCACCTCCACCTCCTCCTCCACCTCCTCCTCCACCTCCACCTGGACCTCCTGCCCCTCATTTCTTGGTTTCTGTTTCATTGCTCTATCTCCTTTTCATTTCAGTTTCGCTGTTTTTTTTTCCTCCTCCTCCATCCTCCACCTCACACTCCACCTCCACCTCCACCTCCTCCACCATATTTCGTAGATTTTGCTTTTTTCCTCCTCGTCCTCATTTTGTAATCAATGCTTTTTTCCTTTCTCGTCCTTCTCCTCAACATCCACCTGCACCTTACCCTCCTTATTTTGTTTTCACTGCTTTTTACCTGCTCTTCATCTTCATGCATTTGTTCCTCTTTCTCCACAGATTGTACTTGGAGCTTTTATCCTCCTCCACCTACCTCCTCCATTTCCACCTCTCCTCTTACCTCCACCTGCACTTCCTGCCTCATTTCTTGGTTTGTGTTTCATTGCTCTATCTCCTTTTCATTTCAGTTTCGCTGCTTTTTTCCTCACTCTCCTCACTCCACCTCCACCGCCACCTCCTCCACCTCATTTCGTAGATTCTGCTTTTTTCCTCCTCGTCCTCATTTTTTAATCAATGTTTTTTTCCTTTCTCATCCTTCTCCTCCACATCCACCTGCACCTTCCCCTCCTTATTTTGTTTTCACAGCTTTTTACCTGCTCTTCATCTTCTTGCATTTGTTCCTCTTCCTCCACAGATTGTACTTGGAGCCTTTATCCACCTCACCTCCACCTCCTCCTTCACTTCCTCCTCCTCCTGACCTCCTGCGCCTCATTTCTTGGTTTCTGTTTCATTGCTCTATCTCCTTTTCATTTCATTTCCGTTTTTTTTTTCCTCCTCCTCCACCTCCACCTCCACCTCCTCCACCATATTTCGTAGATTCTGCTTTTTTCCTCCTCGTCCTCATTTTGTAATCAATGCTTTTTTCCTTTCTCGTCCTTCTCCTCCACATCCACCTGCACCTTACCCTCCTTATTTTGTTTTCTCTGCTTTTTACCTGCTCTTCATCTTCTTGCATTTGTTCCTCTTCCTCCACAGATTGTACTTGGAGCTTTTATCCTCCTCCACCTCCACCTCCTCCTCCACCTCCTCCTCACCTCCTCCTCCACCTCCACCTGGACCTCCTGCGCCTCATTTCTTGGTTTCTGTTTCATTGCTCTATCTCCTTTTCATTTCAGTTTCGTTGTTTTTTTCTCCTCTCCCACCTCCACCTCCACCTCACCTTACTCCTCCTCCTCCTCCACCATATTTCGTAGATTCTGCTTTTTTCCTCCTCGTCCTCATTTTGTAATCAATGCTTTTTTCCTTTCTCGTCCTTCTCCTCCACATCCACCTGCACCTTACCCTCCTTATTTTGTTTTCACTGCTTTTGACCTGCTCTTCATCTTCTTGCATTTGTTCCTCTTCCTCCACAGATTCTACTTGGAGCTTTTATCCTCCTCCACCTCCACCTCCTCCTCCACCTCCACCTGGACCTCCTGCGCCTCCTTTCTTTGTTTCTGTTTTCTTGCTCTATCTCCTTTTCATTTCAGTTTCGCTGTTTTTTTTTCCTCCTCCTCCGTCCGCCTCCTCCACCTCCACCTCCACCTCCTCCACCATATTTCGTAGATTCTGCTTTTTTCCTCCTTGTCCTCATTTTGTAATCAATGGTTTTTTCCTTTCTCGTCCTTCTCCTCCACATCCACCTGCACCTTACCCTCCTTATTTTGTTTTCACTGCTTTTTACCTGCTCTTCATCTTCTTGCATTTGTTCCTCTTCCTCCACAGATTGTACTTGGAGCTTTTATCCTCCTCCACCTCCCCTCCACCTCCACCTCCTCCTCCACCTGGACCTCCTGCGCCTCATTTCTTGGTTTCTGTTTCATTGCTCTATCTCCTTTTCATTTCAGTTTCGTTGGTTTTTTTTCCTCCTCTCATCCACCTCCACCTCCACCTCCACCTCCACCTCCACCTCCTCCACCATATTTCGTAGATTCTGCTTTTTTCCTCCTCGTCCTCATTTTGTAATCAATGCTTTTTTCCTTTCTCGACCTTCTCCTCCATATACACCTGCACCTTACCCTCCTTATTTTGTTTTCACTGCTTTTTACCTGCTCTTCATCTTCTTGCGTTAGTTCCTCTTCCTCCACAGATTGTACTTGGAGCTTTTATCCTCCTCCACCTCCTCCTTCCACCTCCTCCTCCACCTCCTCCTGTCGTCCTTCTCCTCCACATCCACCTGCACCTTACCCTCCTTATTTTGTTTTCACTGCTTTTTACCTGCTCTTCATCTTCTTGCATTTGTTCCTCTTCCTCCACAGATTGTACTTGGAGCTTTATCTCCTCCTCCTCCACCTCCCTCACCTCCTCCTCCACCTCCACCTCGACCTCCTGCCCCTCATTTCTTGGTTTCTGTTTCATTGCTCTATCTCCTTTTCATTTCAGTTTCGCTGTTTTTTTTCTCCTCCTCTCCTCCACCTCCACCTCCACCTCCTCCACCATATTTCGTAGATTCTGCTTTTTTCCTCCTCGTCCTCATTTTGTAATCAATGCTTTTTTCCTTTCTCGTCCTTCTCCTCCACATCCACCTGCACCTTACCCTCCTTATTTTGTTTTCACTGCTTTTTACCTGCTCTTCATCTTCTTGCATTTGTTCCTCTTCCTCCACAGATTGTACTTGGAGCTTTTATCCTCCTCCACCTCCACCTCCTCCTCTCCACCTCCACCTGGACCTCCTGCGCCTCATTTCTTGGTTTCTGTTTCATTGCTCTATCTCCTTTTCATTTCAGTTTCGCTGTTTTTTTTTCCTCCTCCTCCACCTCCACCTCCACCTCCACCTCCTCCACCATATTTCGTAGATTCTGCTTTTTTCCTCCTCGTCCTCATTTTGTAATCAATGCTTTTTTCCTTTCTCGTCCTTCTCCTCCACATCCACCTGCACCTTACCCTCCTTATTTTGTTTTCACTGCTTTTTACCTGCTCTTCATCTTCTTGCATTTGTTCCTCTTCCTCCACAGATTGTACTTGGAGCTTTTATCCTCCTCCACCTCTCCTCCACCCACCTGACCTCCTGCGCCTCATTTCTTGGTTTCTGTTTCATTGCTCTATCTCCTTTTCATTTCAGTTTCGCTGTTTTTTTTTTCCCCTCCACCTCACTCCCCTACCTCCACCTCCACCTCCTCCACCATATTTCGTAGATTCTGCTTTTTTCCTCCTCGTCCTCATTTTGTAATCAATGCTTTTTTCCTTTCTCGTCCTTCTCCTCCACATCCACCTGCACCTTACCCTCCTTATTTTGTTTTCACTGCTTTTTACCTGCTCTTCATCTTCTTGCATTTGTTCCTCTTCCTCCACAGATTGTACTTGGAGCTTTTATCCTCCTCTCCCTCCACCTCCTCCTCCACCTCCACCTGGACCTCCTGCGCCTCATTTCTTGGTTTCTGTTTCATTGCTCTATCTCCTTTTCATTTCAGTTTCGCTGGTTTTTTTTCCTCCTCCTCCACCTCCACCTCCTCCTCCACCTCCTCCACCATATTTCGTAGATTCTGCTTTTTTCCTCCTCGTCCTCATTTTGTAATCAATGCTTTTTTCCTTTCTCGTCCTTCTCCTCCACATCCACCTGCACCTTACCCTCCTTATTTTGTTTTCACTGCTTTTTACCTGCTCTTCATCTTCTTGCATTTGTTCCTCTTCCTCCACAGATTGTACTTGGAGCTTTACCCCCCACCTCCACCTCCTCCTCCACCTCCTCCTCCACCTCCTCCTCCACCTCCACCTGGACCTCCTGCGCCTCATTTCTTGGTTTCTGTTTCATTGCTCTATCTCCTTTTCATTTCAGTTTCGCTGTTTTTTTTCCCCTCCACCTCCACCTCCACCTCCACCTCCACCTCCTCCACCATATTTCGTAGATTCTGCTTTTTTCCTCCTCGTCCTCATTTTGTAATCAATGCTTTTTTCCTTTCTCGTCCTTCTCCTCCACATCCACCTGCACCTTACCCTCCTTATTTTGTTTTCACTGCTTTTTACCTGCTCTTCATCTTCTTGCATTTGTTCCTCTTCCTCCACAGATTGTACTTGGAGCTTTTATCCTCCTCCACCTCCTCCTCCCCTCCACCTCCTCCTCGCCTCATTTCTTGGTTTCTGTTTCATTGCTCTATCTCCTTTTCATTTCAGTTTCGCTGTTTTTTTCTCCTCCTCCCCTCCACCTCCACTCACCTCCCTCCACCTCCACTCCACCATATTTCGTAGATTCTGCTTTTTTCCTCCTCGTCCTCATTTTGTAATCAATGCTTTATTCCTTTCTCGTCCTTCTCCTCCACATCCACCTGCACCTTACCCTCCTTATTTTGTTTTCACTGCTTTTTACCTGCTCTTCATCTTCTTGCATTTGTTCCTCTTCCTCCACAGATTGTACTTGGAGCTTTTATCCACCTCCACCTCCTCCTCCACCTCCTCCTCCACCTCCTCCTCCACCTCCACCTGGACCTCCTGCGCCTCATTTCTTGGTTTCTGTTTCATTGCTCTATCTCCTTTTCATTTCAGTTTCGCTGGTTTTTTTTTCCTCCTCCACCTCCACCTCCACCTCCACCTCCTCCACCATATTTCGTAGATTCTGCTTTTTTCCTCCTCGTCCTCATTTTGTAATCAATGCTTTTTTCCATTCTCGTCCTTCTCCTCCACATCCACCTGCACCTTACCCTCCTTATTTTGTTTTCTCTGCTTTTTACCTTCTCTTCATCTTCTTGCATTTGTTCCTCTTCCTCCACAGATTGTACTTGGAGCTTTTATCCTCCTCCACCTCCTCCTCCTCCACCTCCTCCTCCACCTCCTCCTCCACCTCCACCTGGACCTCCTGCGCCTCATTTCTTGGTTTCTGTTTCATTGCTCTATCTCCTTTTCATTTCAGTTTCGCTGGTTTTTTTTCCGCCTCCTCCTCCTCCTCCTCCACCTCCACCTCCACCTCCACCTCCACCTCCTCCACCATATTTCGTAGATTCTGCTTTTTTCCTCCTCGTCCTCATTTTGTAATCAATGCTTTTTTCCTTTCTCGACCTTCTCCTCCACATCCACCTGCACCTTACCCTCCTTATTTTGTTTTCACTGCTTTTTACCTGCTCTTCATCTTCTTGCATTTGTTCCTCTTCCTCCACAGATTGTACTTGGAGCTTTTATCCACCTCCACCTCCACCTCCTCCTCCACCTCCTCCTCCACCTCCACCTGGACCTCCTGCGCCTCATTTCTTGGTTTCTGTTTCATTGCTCTATCTCCTTTTCATTTCAGTTTCGCTGGTTTTTTTTCCTCCTCCTCCTCCTCCACCTCCACCTCCTCCTCCACCTCCTCCTCCACCTCCTTTTCCACCTCCTCCTCCTCCTCCTTCTCCTCCTCTGCCTCCTCCGCCTCATATCTTGGTTGCTGTTTCATTCCTCCATGCTGCTTTTTCCTCCTCCCCCTCCTCATTTTTTGGTTGCTGCTTTTTTCCTCCTCCACCTCCTCCTCCACCTCCTCCTCCATCTTTTCCTCCTCTTCATTTCATCTTCACCACCTTTTTTTGTCGTATTCCTGCACCTTTTCCTTTGCCTTCCGTCATCGCTGTTTCTTTCTCCTCCTCTACCTCCTGCTCCATCTTTTCCTTTTACTCTCGCTTCGCTCCTTTTCCTCCTGTTTCTTTTCTCATTGCTTTTTTCTCCTTTTTCTGCCGTTACTTTTGCTTGCTTTCTCCTCCTCCTCGTCCACTTCCTTTTCTTTTTGTCCCAGTTGCCTCTAGCTCTCCAGAACCTCCTCATCTATCTTCTCCTTCTCTCGTTACTATCACTTACCTTTTCCTCCTCGTCCCCTTTCTCCTCCTCTTACAGTCATCGCTGTTCTCCTCACCTTTCTCCTTCCTCGCCCGTTGTCATCGCTCTCCTGCTGCTCCTTTCATCCTAGCCACCTTCCTGCTCCTCCTCCTGGAAAGGTATGTTCTGCAACAGAAATAGTGTAGAATGGTTCAGTTGGAAGGAACCTTCAAGGATCACCTCGTCAAACTGCCCGCGTGCTTCAGGGCTAAGCAAATGCTGAGGTGTGTTATTGAAGGAATTCTCCACATGCCTCTTGAACCCTGACAGGCATGGCACTTCAGCTAGCTCTCTGGGAAGCTTTGTTTCAGTGTTTAACCATCCTCCCGGTAAAGGGGTTGTTTCTCCTGTCCTTCCCTGGCACAGCTTTGTGCCGTGAGTTTCTGGGAGCACAGCTTCAGGGAGTTGCTGAAAGCAGTGAGGTTGCCTCTCAGCCTCCTCTTCTCCAGAGCAAGCAACCAGGCGTCCTCAGCCATTCCTTGCAAGACATGCCTCCACCCTGCTACCTCTGTTCTGCCCTTAAGAACGTGCTGCACAAAAGCAAGGCAGCAGACAGTTCTCTTGCACAAGCTTTTAGTACCTTGAAAATCATACGAGTAAGGCATGGGACAAAGGACCTATGCTATGAACAGAAGACCTCGCAGAGGAGTAAGCGAGCTCAGCAGCTACTTGTGCCAGATGTAAACACACACAGGGCACCTGGCTCCTCCATGTGACCAAGGGGTTGTTGCACGAGTATAAAAGGTTGTGGCACCATCAGAAATGTCTTTGTTCTGCACCAGCAAGGGAGCCTGTGACTCTCTTGTCACAAGTGGCACCCAAAAGGTGCAGGGACACAGAAAGCAGACCGGTCTGGAAAGGGCTGGAAGAAGCCCTCTAGAGAGAGGGCTGAGAGAAGCCCTCTGGAGAGAGGTTTTGTCTAAAGAAGCAGGATGACAAGTGTCAGAGACTGCTTCTTCCCCTTTGTCTCAAAGCCTGCTGTTGGACAACTCCAACAGCTCGACAAGTCCAGGGAATCTTTTGTCTGCAGGCTTGTTTAGAATAGAAACGTGTGATGTTTTTGATGAAGCGGAGACATGCTCACTTACAAATTTCTCACCCTGGCAGCATTTGTTGTCCGTGGCTCTTTCCCCAGGCAGTGAGATTTGTCCTTCCCCAGGAGCAGGCTGCAGTGCAATGGCACCTGTTCTGGCGGGGGGGGGGGTTGGAATGGAATGTTGGCAAAGGTCACAATGGTGACCGTGCTGTGTCACAGTGACAGGGAGCGTTTGCTGTCCAAATGGAGCAGCGACTGAGGCACACCCTTAAGCTACATAATGAGGGAATTGGGATAAGGCAAATCACAGAAGGAAATGTGATCCAAGGTTCCGCCGCCGCCTGAACCAAGGGGCAGAAAGATACGTACGGTTTCCCTGGGGAAGACTTTTTCATTAATGGCATCATTGGATACACTTGTACAGCAGATTCATCTTATCCTAGCACCCAATGTTCCATTATCCCACTGCAGTGCAGAGCAGTGCTGCGTAGCCGTTGCTACTGGCAGAGCTTTTGGGTGAGGCACACGTTGCCCTTTTGCTGAGCTGTACTGAATGTAAGAGTGGTGCTTGGGGCCTTTGGCTCCCTTGCACTGCAGCAAAACAGACAAAAGGTGATCTCCTTGAAGGAACTTGGATTGTTGTGGCTAAGAGGAGTCTCAGGGGAGACCTTTTCACTTTCTAAAGCTCCCTCCCAGGGAGGTTGTAGCAAGGTGGGGGTCCTCCTCTTCTCTTCGGTACCAGCTGTAGGACAGAAGGGAACGGGCTCAGGTTGCACCAGAGAAGGTTCCGGTGGATTTGGGGAGACAAAAGTTTCTGAGAAAGAGTGGTGAGGCACAGGAACAGACTGCCCAGGGAAGTGCTGGAGTCACCAGCATTCCTGGAGGTGTTGAAGAAGCAGGTAGATGTGGTACTGAGGAACGTGGTTTACTGGACGTGGTGGTGCTGAGTTGGACTAGATCTCCGTTAGTGTTCTTTTCCAGCCTTAATTATCCTCTCCTGTCATTTGGTCCGCATCACAGCGTGCAACTTAGTGAGTTCTGCGTGGATTGCTTGTAGAGGAAGTTCCTTTTGCTGGTTTCATTTACTCCAGGCGATGGCAGTAAAGGACCTTTGCTCTTTCAGCACGTCACGTGAAGTGCAGAAAGCTGTCAGACTCCTACTCCACGTCCAGAGGAAGTCTTTCGAGTTCCTTGCTTGCAGCTTATCAAGACATCCATCGTGAGATGGAGAAACAAAATGGCTTGGATTGGAGGTTTTTTTTCCCTTTGTTGTTAATAAATAATAAATATGGTATATATTTTTCATTTGGCTCTGTGTGTGTGGGTCTTTCACACTGCGTATTCTCTTAGAATCTTTCAGTATACGTACAGACAGTGCAATTGAGTGTTTGTTTTTGGAGTTCAGGTATTTGAGATTGCCCCTGGTTGTCCAGCATAGGTGTGTGAGCAGACCCAGGGTATCCCAGTAAAGCTGTTTATGTGGGACTTGTCACTCAGGCAGATGGTTAACATAGCAGTGTGATGTCAAAACCAGTTTCAAAAGAAAAAGCCTTGCGGTGAGCCTGGAATACAGTGCTGGGACTGGAGCAAATCAGCCATTCACAACTGATGTTTTATTGATGGTCAAAAGGGAAGGAAGGAAAGAAGAACAGACGCGAAAGCCCTGTAAAGTTCAGTTCGGTGTAGCCTTGAAACTTCCTTTCTTAAACCTGTTTTTAATGAGCGTGGGGCAAGATGGCAATGATTCTGACATAGCTGTTATCAGATGAGGCACAGTGATGCCTGTTAACTCAGATCCAGCAGAGGATTGAGTAGCTAACATCTACAAGCTGTTCTACAGATTAAGGTAGAGTGAAAATCAAAACCAAAGTTCTTGCTTCACTGTGTCTCACCATAAGATTAGTCATTTCCATATCATTGATACTTAGAAAAGCTGTTGTAGTTCTTGCTCTTAGAATTTCAGCTGTAATCTAAACTCTGCATTTTCTTGCCCAAAAACATCAGCTGCAACTTTCCATTCTTATCTACCCAGGAACAGCTCTGTTAAATTACCTATATATCATTTGTAATGATTTCTTTACTGCCATGTTGCTTTGTGTCCTGATTTTTTTTCTTTCAGTAAATTCCTTTTTTTTTTTTTTCTTTTTTTTTTTTCTTTTTTTCTTTTCAACAACGTTTGGAAAGAAGAAATTCATCTTTGTTCCCATACTAGAGGGAGGCGTATGCTTACTGGATCGGACATCAGTGAAAATTTTATTTTCTATTAGCAGGGAATGACAGTGACTCTGCTTTTTCAACCAGTTCTAAAAAGTACATCCCCATGTTTCTAGTGGTGTGGCAATGTGGAATGAGGGGAATTCATATGAACACCTGCTGGGTTTTTTTTTTTTAGCTGAACACTTTCTGCTGAAGAACCATGGGTGTCACTGTGCCAACAGGTCTTTAAGGAAAAAATTTTGGAAAAGTCAGTGCTTTCAGGTCAGCTGTAAGGTTGCTCAAGTGAGTTTTTGGAACCTATTTTCCTATGTTTTTGTTACCAAGCAAGGTGAGACTTGAAAATAGAGAGAGGGCAGTCTGGGAAATGAGTAGTAGTAGAAATGCAGCTTGTGCTGTAATAAAATGTGTGCAGCAGAAATGACAACTGTCGAGAAGGATTTGAAATGCATTAGAAGTCTTCTACCAGTCTACTCTCTGGAGAGAGAGGGGAGTGTAGGTGGTGATGAAGAGCACAAGTGCACTAGGGATTTTTGAGCGTACTTCTAAACAGCATTGGAAACAGTGTGGATTGCTTGGGGCTGACATACTTGAGCCTGCTGCATACATGAAGTGTGTGTTGTGTTATTTTTAGACAGCGTGAGAAACACCCACTCCACAAAAGGGGATTGTTCACACTGATTATCTTCATACAGTTATCCTTAGGATAACGGTGATTTGCTGCTTATGCTTATTTCAGTTTCCTGAACAGATTATTGTAGGTATGTAAACATGCAGAACTCCTAGCACTGCTAAAGGAGTGGAGGGAGCCAGGATTAAAAGTGAGGCATGAGAGTATGAACCTGGGAGCTGGGGTGCTGGGAACTGTGCTGCCCGAAGGGAATGCATTTAAAGGCATGGTGAGCAGCTGCCAAGAGACAGGCAGGTATGCTGCTGGGAAGCAGATGAAGTGCCCGTGGCTCTCGCTCAAAGCAGTGACACTGGTGGGTGCCAAGGACCTGCCAGGCCAACGCACAGGATATATGCATGTTTAATGATGCAAACGTGCATTCATGTGGCTCCGGGAAAGCGATGTTTTTTATATCATAGAGAAATATGTCTTTATGGCTTGTTTTCTCCCACAGGAGTGAAGTGAGTGGGGGAATATCTTGAGTTGGCTACAGGTGGAGCATAAAGTGAGGGGAAGTCACTTCCTCTTCATCTATTGCTAGCAGGATTTAATCTCGTCAGGAAAACAACAATCCTGCACCTTAGCTTGGTTCAAAGTGTGAACTGAAGTTGCTTCTTATTTATTGATTGTTTGTTTATCCCAGGATGAGACTTGCTGACACATCATCAAATGATGGCAGATAGAATTAAATAAGCAAGCAAAGCAAAAATCAGCAGGAAGAAAACTTCAAAATAAAATAATGTAAAAAACTGTTCTGTGTCAAGGAAAGGTAATTGAATTTGTGAATACTAGGCAAACATCCTCCAGTAAAAATAAAAAGTGCCGATGTAAGTATTTCTTCTTAAAAAAAGTGATGTGAAATAAATCATCTGTCTGAAATATCTGGCAGTGGAAATATAGTAAGGTATTTTTTGGAGGAGATTTTTGCTATAAAATAAAAAAAAAAAAGTTCATAACTTATTTGTCTGCAGTACTGACCTATGTTGCATATGGTCCCTATTATAAAAAATAACTAAAAATCTCAGTATTTGAAAAAAGTAAAAAAGGAAAGTAGATACTAATGATTTCCGTTATACAGTTTGCTATTTTATAATGGTAGAAAGGTAGGGTTAGCTGAATGGTTTGTATGAAAATCCAGCTCTGCAGAAGCACCATTAATATCTTCATGAATGTCAGGTGCTTTCAGGAACAGTGACTGAACCAGTGAAGGAAGGGGGGAGGATGGGTAGATGGATACCAATAATGTTTATGTTTTGCATGGCAGTAGTTCTTGTGGTTACATGTGTTGGAATAGCTGATTAAAAATACATACATTATTTAGTTCTTCCCCCTTCATATTAGAATTTTCAAAATTCAGGAGCTATAGCAATATATTTCTGTAAACGTTTCCAGATTTTAACTTTCTGTGGAGAGTTGAGCTCAGATGAACTACATAAATCATGTAGTGTACTTTGATTTCTGTTAGAGAGATGAATATAATCCTTCCATTTTCAACAATTTTGCCTATATGCATATCTATTGTGCATATGCAGTCACATTTCAGTTCTGAAAAGTCTCTTCAGTACAACATGTTTTCAAGTCATTTCAAATGTGTGCATACATAGGAGGAAGGGGAAGACAGTGGAGTGCTGGAGCAGTCTTGTGCGTAAGTTGTATTCCTTATCACTGGTGGGAAATATCCAACAAGTTTCGTACGTATTACTGATGTAATATAACATATTACTGATGTAATAAAGAAATGAAATCAATTATATCACATATTTATATAGGGCTAAAAGTATGCTATTTTGCCCAGTCGATTTGTGATAAGAAGTTGATTGTGAGTGAATGTCTCACAAATTGCAACTCCCTTAGATTTGACTGTAAAATAATCAGTACCTCTTACATATTTTGTTTATCCATTTGTTGTTTTATAGAACTAAATGGCCAGGTCTGTGAATTCAGACCGTTCAGTCTCAGTCACATATTTGCTCTTGTCTCGCTGGGTGTACTGAAAGTGAAAATCTGAAGGGGCTGGGATTTAATTGCCCAGCAAGAGGCTAATGTTTGCTTTTACAGTGAGAGATTTGCAAAACAGTGCACTTCTGTCACACAAGTTTCTATTTGTGTGGTGTTGCTGCAGCTTTCTCCCTGTTTGGTGCTGTAAGTTTTTCCACATAGTTATCTTTGTGATGAGATCAATAATCTTTGGCAATAACCTTGCTCTTCTGCCCTGCAAGTAGCTATGTACTCTAATATAGGCAGTGTAAGCATCTCCTTCCAGTCCTTCTCTTACAATCACTGATCAACATGTTAAAAACTATTTCAGATTATCCTATCTTTTTCTGCTTCCCATCACCTTCATTTCTAAATGGACAGAATTGATTCACTTGTAAGCTACCTGCAGCTATGGCTTGAGTCTAAACTCCTTGGAGCAGTTGTCTTTCCCTCCACACTAAATGTGGTTCAATGTTCTTTTGTTTAATAATTGCTAAATCACTAGAGGCCATAGGTCAGTAACATAAACCCGAGGAGGTAAGACAACAGAGGAGAGTCTATGGATTGTGATTAAACTGTATTCTAGATGATGGAGAAAAGGCAAAGAGGCTCTGATCAAGCAGCCGGTAGAGCTGTGTACATGGAAGCATACCCTGAGGAAGCAGAAGCTGGAAGCAGGATCCTGTACAGTCCTCATGTGTGAGATGGCCCAGACAACCTACATTTGATAAATCATGTGGATCCAGTAGGGTCAGTGTTACATTTCTTGGAAGACTGTCAATATTTAAAGGAGGATAATCCTTTCTTTTTCTTTCCCCCTCCTCACTTTTAGAGAGTGGAAGGTCAACCATGTGAAGCAAAGGCAATTACCACATTTGTGTGTTTGTTTTGGTTCTCCTTCAGCTACTCCAGTTGCTTAGAAAACATACTGATAATCTTATCTACATGCCCTTTCTGATAACTCTCAGAGGCTTAATAGCTGGTAACTGACTAAACTACAGTTATTTTTTTTTCTTGATTCTGCTTAATCTTGACTCTCAGTCCTGAGCTGCAAGGTATACAAAAACTAGTGAATGTACAGAAGGTCTGTAGGAAATCAGACTGAGATGATCATTAAGCATACAACTTTTTGATGGATATTATATTCTCTAGGTTCAAAAAGTAGTTGTGAAAGATTTTCTTAAAGAATTGTGAATAGTTTTCTTTTAGCAAATACTTTAGCAAGTATTTTCCCCCAAATAAAATCTGGCAGGTTTCTAGTGACTTTGACTAAAACAACTGGATAGGTGTATAAATTATTATATGGTGAAAAAATGAATTAGATTTCCTGCCCATCATTTTTCTTCTTGAGAAGTGGGCTTCTGTTGCTCTGAGATGGTTTTTATGAGTGGAGTCCTTGAGGGAAGCAATTTAAAGAGAATGTGTGGAATAGGAATACCAGCTGTGAGAGGGAATGAGTACTGGAACTAACTTCCTTCCATACACTCTTACATTTTTTTGAAAAAACAGCAGAAAAACTGCAATCTTTAGCAGCCTAACTGGCTTTTTCTTTGTTTTTCTAATATCACATTTCTTAGAAATACCCAGAGACCCAGGTTGATATCAGTGTTCATTGGCTTACAGCTTCCATTGCTTAATGCTTTTAATTAGTTTTTTAAGGATGTTCATTTTTTCCTTTTGCAGCTTTATGGTCTTTATTATTTTCAGAGCCAGAGAAAGAATCATGCTAAATTGGAATTTCATTGACAATTATTGAAAGTATCAGCATGAGATCTGAGAAGGGTATTTGGTGTCGTTTAAGCCTACATAAATACAGATTACTACTCACAGTGTGTCTCTGGCTTGCTAAACAGAAATGTTTTATGCTGAGAAAACATTAAAAACAAACACAGAACAAAAAAAAAAAAAAACCTTCAAACCAAAGAAGAAATACTTTTGAGAGATGCCCAAACTCCAGAAAGTAGAGGAGATGGAAACAGTAAGAATAGTTGTTCTTCAAACGAGGCTGACTTAAGACTGCATTCAGCCAAATTGATTTATTTTACTTATTTTAAAATCTTGACAATAAAACAAGCAAATAATCAGCCTATGATTCCTTTTTCCTTTTTGATCTGTGAATATGCTGTCTGGGTTCCTTCCATACTTCTTGAAACACTGGGCACATATAAAAAGTATATGTGTGCTGTTTAGAGTGATATTGACAAGTAACAAAAGCTTTAAACATATTTTGTTCCAAAATACAATTTTTTAGAACTTAAGTGCTTTCTTAATCTCTGACAGATTAAACTTTGTTCAACAGCTATTTTTATTGATTCAAAATTTGAGCTACAAGCACTTTGAACAAAGAATTGAGGACTCATCTGGTTTCATTACACAGCAGTTCATTCAAATGCAACCATATCCCTGATACGATTCAGATACTACAGATTTACCTGTACTTTTAACTCCAGCTCTTTGAGGACACAATGACTGTTGGAGAGAGAAAAAAATGCTTCAACTAGGCTCAGACAGATCTATTTTAACCTAGCTAATATCACTGGAGTTTAATGGCAGAAGAATGCTATCTAGACTTCAAAACTCACAATTATATGATATTTGTATACTGAATAAATACTTAATAAATACTTAAGTTAATGAGGCTGTAAGGAACTCAGCCAATACAGATACTTTGGAAGCTGCACCTGAACTAGTTTAGTACTCTGGATATCTCTATTCAAAATCTGTTCTGAAGGCACCATATATTTCTGTATCACAATACTCTTAGCCAGATTTATTTTTATTTAATCAGGAGAAAATAATTACATGTTCTAGAAATGTTGTAAAGTATTTTTTTGTCCTACTTTTAAAACTCAGTAGAGGTTGTTGTTGATAAATAGCGTTTGAAATAGAGGATCTCTTCTGGATCAAATTCCTCCTTTGTTGCAGTGAAATGTCATGATGGTTAAAATTGTTGGAAGTAAAGCACTGAGAGGAATGCCTTATAAAACCATTATGTGAATGTGTGAATGAAAAACAAAGTGGGGATTGGGGCACGAGTGTGTGAGAACTGTTTCATCAGGGATAATTTTGAAAATACTTTTTTGCTCCAAGTCAGAACACAAACAAATCAAAGGACATCAAATTCCTTGCAGCAATTTCTTGTTTCTGTCAGCTCAGCTCCAGGGCTGGGCAAGCCTGTGTGGGAGAGCTGTCTCCATGATATGATACGGCTATGTGATGCAGGCTTCTTGTAGAACAACCTTTTCTCTAGTGTGTGCCCTCTTCCCTATGTGAGCCACACCTGTACTCCTGTACACAGGCCAGTCTGAACATCTGGCACTCAGTCTCGTGTGACTGAAATCTCTTGATTCTCTCTCACAGCTTTATTAATGCTTTGCTTCGTTGTCTGCTTTTGGTCAAAGATTTCAGCTAGATGCTGACACGGAGGGGAAACAGTTATTGATCTGCAGGTCCCATCACACACTGATCTGCCCTGAGTGATGCTCAGGTTAGTTCATGTGTCCGTTCCTTCCTGCCACTGGTGGTTCAGCTCTTAGCACAGCTAAGAGTAGCTGTGCTCAACACAGGTTGAGTAGCTTCCATGTTGCTGCCTCTATAGAGCCACTGCTCTGAACTCAGGCTGTTTTCCCACTGTGTCTGCCTTTCATTCCTTTCCTTTGTTATCTGCCTCCCAGCACCAACAGAAGTGAAATCATTTTTTAAGAACAGCTTCTACTTCTTCCTGGTGAAACCCTGAAGTGTGCCAGGCTTTAGGGTTTTCAACATGGGAACAGTGTCCCCACAGAAGAACTTGGAGACGTTCCTTGTGCCAGATATGTTTCTGCAGAGCTGTGATGCTGCTTCATCCCTCACCTTCCCAGTGTAGGATTTGTCTATGCTGAGGATTGCGATAGAATAAAAAGCACAAGGAAAATTCGTAATCAATTATAATAGAGATGGAAAAAGTTAAATAAATTTCTCAGCAAATACACAAGGGAAAAAGCAGTTGCAAATTTGGACAGGCTACTTAGTTTGTAATATAGAAATAGTGGCAGTTTAGTTCTGTTTCATCCAACCACCGATTCTGCTGGCCTGCGTTTCATGTTTAATCTGTATTACATTTCCTTGAAGATGTATGTCATCTTCTCAATAAGTACTGTGTTGTTTTCCATATTCTGTAACAGAAGTATATTCTAGTTAGCAATTCTGCATCTTCCTGTTTTGAGTTTTTATCTTCCATAGATAATTGTTTGCTGCCAGTCAGTTGCACTGATACTCTCCTCTGCCTTTGCTTTTAAAAATAGGGAATTATTGCTGAAAAAAATAGTTATGATGATTATTTTCGATGCATGTTCACACACATAAATGGGTATTTCTGTGACTTCAAGCTTAATTTGGGGAAGGAATTAAGGTTCTTCAGTTTCATATAATAAATTAATCTGATTGTTAATGAAGCTGTTGTTCCTAGCTCTCAGTCATCTGCCTGACTGAAGCACTCTAAACTGAGAACATGGCCAGAACATACCATGGCCCACAGACAGTCATCATTCTTGCTTTCAAGATACCATTTTGTGATGTGATCTTGCATGCTTTTTAAAATTCACTGTTGGTTGTAAGTGCAACAAAGCTTAAAAAATGAATAGCAAAGTCTTCTTGCTATTATTTCTGTACTTTCATTACATGGTTATGCTGTATTTCGTCCAAAATCCTTCTCTGAGATAAGCAGCCAGAACTTGGAATCTTCCCTTGCAAATAACTGTATTTTCTGTTACGTTTTCAGAACGTAACTCTCTTGATTCAGGATCATGTGTAACATAACTCAAAAGCTTGAGGATGAAAGAGTTAATCTCTAGGACAGTTTCAGGTGTTGCAGGGAACATTAAAGGGAACAGGTGAGGCTACTACAAATGATAACGAGGTGCTCTTAGCAAGGTTGTCTCAGCTGACTGCAAGGTATTTATATTTTCTAAACATACATAAAGGAGGTGGGGAAGGTTCTTTTTTTTTTTTTTTTCTTTCTTTGGGTCAATGTTAGCTGGTATGATGATACCTGTGACTCCAAGGCCCCAGGTAGGTAGAGTGATTTTAATTTTGTTTCACTGCGTGTATTTTATTATGAATGTTTTTGTAACAGTATTCTGCATTCAGTAGTTACAAGCTTTGCTCCATTCTATGTAAAAGCTAGTAACTCAGACTGAGTAGCTGAGAGTTGGTACTACGAGTCCTCAAAGTCTTGTAAGATGCTCTAGATCAGCAGCCCAATATCGATTTAGGAAACCTTCTCCTGTGTCTGCTCTTTGGCTGTACTTGTATGCCTTCTCATTTGTAAATGATGCCCTTTGAAAATTAACACAAAACGTGGGTAGACAAATAGTCAGGGGGTTGTTTTATGCCAGTCTAAGAAAGTGAGCCCTATGTAAAATGAAACACAAGATATTGGTTTTGTTTTTTTGTTTCTTTGTCTTTTTTTTTTCTTTTGTTTTTGTTTTTTTGTTTGTTTGTTTTTTGTTTGTTTATTTGTTTGTTTGTTTTAGGAAAAGATGACTTCTAAAATGTGAAGCAGTACTGTTAGAGCTTGAATCTGCCTCAGTAGCCTGCTGGGGGAGCTGCAGCCCATTGGCGTCTGATGATCCGGAGATTGCAGACTGCCGTCTCCTTTTGTTTTGCTGTCGTGCTGAGTGGTGAGGCTAAAAGAGCAATTGTTTGTGTGACTAAGGAATATTAGCAGTGTACTGAATAAATTTCAGCTGTCTTCCTCTGCAATTTAGCTGCTGGAAATCGTTGCGAGCTAGTATCATAAGATCAGTCAGTATGAAGAACTGTCATCTGAAAACATTATTGTTTAAATGATCAAGCAGTGCTATCATAACTACTTGATTTTTATAATATGTCCCATGGATTTGTGTGACTAGCGATAACTAGTAACAGCATGGCAGATTTCATTTACTTTTTGAAGAATTAAGGACGCAGCCCAGATGTAGGCCTTTTCAGTGTAGGCAGTGATATGATCATAAAAACACAGGGGGTGGTATGATGTTGGCATATCTGAAAGACTGGGAAAGTCAGCATCCTGCTTTAGTATCTGCAAGGGTTCCAGCTTTAATGAACGTTAAAGCTCTTTTCTACCGTGGAAACAGCATAATGGCACTGACAAGCTTGGGTTGCCTGTTGGCTGAAGCAACTGTTCTCGGGATTTGTGGTCATTAATAGTAGCTCAGCCCCCAGCTCTTGGCTGTTCTTGAGTAAACCCCCTACTCTCAGGCTGGGTAGCTTTCTAGACAATGAAGGCAAGTCAGGGGCTTGGAAAACTGCCTTCTCGCTGCTTCTAGAAGTGATTAAAGAGTCACCATGAAAACAGCAGCAAAACCCACCCTGTGTTTCAGTGTGATTAAATAAATGTTTATGTTATTTTACATAGTATTTTGTATGTGCATACTTGGGGAGAAGGGTAGATGTAAATCCAGAATGCTTCAGAATGGTTGTACAGTAAGTATATTTTACTGAGTATAACAAGTGAAAGGAGCCAGTTGGGTTGTACAATCTTTAATTACAACAGTCTTTCTACTGACTGCAGGTAGTATTGTTTTAAAACTGCATGAAATAGAAATGGTCCGATTAGCAATCAGATGAATTGTGATGTTCTTTATCTGCCCGTCTGTTCACAGATATAAAATAAATGCTTGTTCTCCTCAGTTGTGCAGGGGGCATCAGAGAAGAATTATTTAATCCACAAAGATGAAGGTATAGAGAAAACTATCAGCTCCAGCAAAACATAGAAGAGACAATTCAATAAAGTTATGAGGGAGTAAATCTGGACTGCAGGCTTTTTTGGGGTGTTTATTTAAAACATATTGCTCAGAATCCCCTGTTCAACAACAGACCAACCCTACTGATCACCCTGAGGAAGGACCTCTCAGAGAAATCTGATTTACTTGGGGGGAGCTGGTCACAGTATCAGGTACGCAACCCCTTCTTCATTAGGGCCAGCCATAACACACTGCAGACCTATTATTTCCAGAGTACAGACTGAAGAAAGGTCCTTCAAGACTGATATTAGTTGATTCAGATTGCAAGCTTCAAAATGAGTTTGGAGCAAACTCTTTGATTTTGCTTCATGTTCCCTGCTTGGCTACCTCTGCCACAGCAGTGAAGCAGCACACAAGACTAATGACTTTGTATTCAAAATACCCTTCTGGAACACTGCCTTACCTTACAAGGCAGCAGAGAGTAATAATGTTGTGGAGTTAGTGCTATTGATCGTGGGAGACTCAGACTGAATGCACAAACTTCCTTTGTAACTTGGGACAGCAGGTGCTTTGCATAGTAAAGATTATCTGGTTCTGTAATCTTTTTTTTTTTTTTTAAAGCAATCAGTGCAGAAGGCTGCAGCTAGAATCAAGACCTTAAGTGCTGAAGTATCCACTTTTTTGGGTGGATAATAGATGCTAATAGACTTTTGCTCAATCCTTTATGATAACTCTGCATGGTTTAGGCTGGGAGGGACCTATGGGGTTGACTAGTGTAAAGCTTGGTCAACTTGAATACTTTATCCCTATGCAGTAAAAAAACATGGAGTCAAAAATATGATAGATGAAATATTGATTGCTTTGAACTATTTGGATAATAGATAACACAAGTCTAGTAAATAGTGTGATACATTGAGGATACTTAAATTTCATACTTGCTTTCAACTTCCAGTGTTCTCTGATAATAAAGAAGTTAGGGACGTGAAATAGTAGCTTCTGGACTTGTGCTGGCCCTGTATGTTTTCCCCATATTCCAAAGCAGGGATATTTGCAGGTTGGTATGGATCAGCTTGCACTTTCCCTTCACTCTGGTTAGAGGTGTCCTTTCTTGTGTCAGAGTGATAATCCTTATGAGAGAAAACCCATTTATGTATTTTATTTTTTTCAAATATGAAGCTTACAGAGTAACTTATGTTGAATATCCCCATGTTTCTCCTGTTCAACAAATTTAAAGCTTGCTGATCAAAAAGGCCTACAAAATTGAACTAAATTAGCGTACTATGAATTTGGGATGCTCAATTTAGCATTACTGTGGAAAATCCATTTGGGATAATAGACTTTGCCTGAGGGCTTTAGAAGAGTCACAAAAAGAAAGAGAAAAAGAAAAAAAAAAAAGTATTACTGAATTGCTTATTAAAAAGTAGTAGCATTAGGAAATGATTAATGCTTCCATTTAATTCTTGGCACGTGTGGTGGATCTTCTGGATGTTCTCAAGGATAACATGGAGAGACGCCTAGAAAGTCTATGGAGGTCTTTGTCCTGTCACATCCTTGTTTGTTGGTTTTTGATCTTATGTATCTTCACAAATGAGCTGGCCCCCCAAATGGGTAGTGTGAGAGCAATTACTTACCAACAAGAGCTGTTGGTTTCCAGTTCAGCTGTTGGTTTTTACAGAACACCAGAGTGTAAAAGAAGGGCAATATCAGCACTGCCAGGTGAAGTTTAGCAGTACAGAGCATGAGGCTCTTCTTTAAGGGGTAATGTGGAATCTTTTTGCTGTGACGTTTGTCTTGTCACCATGTTATGTTAGAAAATTATAGGAAAAGCATATTCTACTGATGTCATAGGCGTCAGAAAGGGTGACTGATTCTAGGATGTGTTCAGTGTTTGGCATAGAGGGGTAAAATGCAGACACAAAAGGAAGTCTTTGCAATTGCACATGCTGTTGAAATGGCAACGTGAAAGCTGAGGACCCAGAGATTTCAGCTTCAACTTATCCTAGTGAAACTGAGCACGTGCAGCATGCGACGGCTCTTCATTCATACACAGCAGGACTGAATGAAAGGGAAAGAGAAAGTGGTCAGTCAGGACAAATTTGTATAAGCAGACCTTGGGCTCATTTAGACTACAAATTAGGAGACAGGACCTACTTACAAGAGGAAAAAGATTATTGAATGAAACTTTGAGTAGTTTGGCAGGGAAGATGTCTTAACTGGTTTCTAGATGAAAGCCTTCATAAGTCTGTAGCATCTTGCTAGCTAGCTCTTTACAGGAGAAAATGTTTTATCAGATTTTTGTATATCCATTAATTTCTCCGTAAGGTTACAACCTCTACTCTGTGGGGAACAGTACTAATTCTGAGTAGAGGAAAGGATGGCATCAGTTTAATTGCCCAGAAAGTCTTGCTGTCACCAGGTTGAATGCTAAGTTAAGCTGTTGCTTCCATTTTCCATGCTGCTAGAGACTCTGCATCCTGAGGAAACAGGAACACTCTAGAGTCTATGTGAATCAGCACAGAAAATTGAAGATTGCTCATAGGATGGAAAAAAGTAGCAGTATTGTAATTCAGGACAGCTTTTCTTCTGGACTGGATTCTGCAGGTTTTTGTGTTGGAGATGCTGTATAAGAACTGATTGGGGAATTCAAACTACTTTGCAAAGAACCTTTCTTTTCTGGAATAAGCTGAAAAGAACTAGTTAGTCCTTGCTGAGTAGAAGAAATTCAAAGATTCCTATTTTAGTATAAAGTAATGTATGGAGACAAACATGTTTAAAAAGTTACCTTTTATTAATTGTGCTGAAGTTCCTTAACTTTGTATGAATCTCTAAGGCCTATATGTGTGAGGTTTGATATGATCTGAGAAGAAGCGTACATTCAGGCCGATGTCAAGCTAAACATCTTGGTGATAGAATATTGATTTTCATGGGAGTGCTGCATTTGCTACGTTTCAATTTAGATTATGTGAAAAATGGGCTCCTATTTGGATGCAGGTGCCTTGAGAACAGAATCTGTTTTCTGAAGAAGAATCCAAAGTATAGAGAGCTATAAAATCAGTGAGAGTGCATCGTTTTGGAGAATGTTTGAGGTATTGATGTGTTTTTGTGGTTTTAGGATCTTCGGGATGAGCAAGTTTCAGAAATCAGCTGTCACTATGCTGTCTTGTTTCCCAAAACTGTCTCTGGTGTTCAGCACACCGTTACAGTTGTGGTTCTCCATGTAATGCTGTCATGCTGTCCTACTTGTCATCCAGTGTCCAGAGTGTATCAGCACTGACCAGAAAAATTAGTTATTTAATAGACAGAAGTAAAGATAAGGGTCTGGCACTTTCTTGGTGTGTTCATCTCATTGTCTTCAGACTGCTATCAATTTAAACTGACCCAATACTTCATTTCTTTCCATTCTGATGTTTGATTGCCAGTGTATGAAAGTGAAATGTTATGACCAAGTGAAATGATCTAATAGAGGTGTAAAACATAGGAAGAAGACAAATTGATGTGATCTTTGCTTCCAGTGTTCTTCCAGGCACCAACCTACTATTCTAGTGAATGAAAGCTTTCTTTATAGTTAATAGCTATGTATTTCAATGGACGCTTGTTTTCTAACCAAAACTGTCTTAGTCTCCCTTCCCAGCTGCAGGGGGCTGTGTTTGCTCTTCATTAACTTTATGATGTTCCCTTTGGGCTGTTCATTCAGCCTACGTGGGTAACACTATCCTGGGCAGTGTTGGCCTTGGAGGAGAGAGGGTTTTTTTTCTTTTCATAAAGGTAAGGCTGAAAACAATATAGAATCATAGAATGGCCTGGGTTGAAAAGGACCACAGTGCTCATCTAGTTTCAACCCCCCTGCTATGTGCAGGGTTACCAACCAGCAGACCAAGCTGCCCAGAGCCACATCCAGCCTGGCCTTGAATGTCTTCAGGGATGGGGCATCCACAACCTCCTTGGGCAACCTGTTCCAGTGCCTCACCACCCTCTGTGTGAAAAGCTTCCTTCTAATATCTAATCTTTTCTATTATATTGTTATCTATTATGTATCTAACATAATGTTATCAACACCACTCTGGTGAATAATCAAGACTAACTAATCACCTAAGTAATATTCATATAGCCACTGTGAAAGGTTTTGTTTGTTAGGTGGGTTGTTTTGTTTGTTTTGGTGGGAGCTGGAGCCCTGTTACTGAGCTGCAGTGGTGAGGAGCTGATGTCCAACCGATGCAGGTTAGTAGTACTCTAAGGAATGCTGCTTGTGTGGTGTATATAAGTAGGTAGAAAGGGAGGAGCTCTTCTTGAGTGCAATCAGACTGCCATACCGTGCAAATGATACTTGAATGTTCAGTGGTGTTCGGTGTCAGTCACCTAGGTGAATGTTCTGAAGACTGAGCAAGAAAAGGGCTGCTGGACTCTAACCAATACCTGCTGTACTGGCAGGAAGTGCAGTGTGCCTTGTCGCCTCTTGATGTGATGTTTGCTTTATGAAAAGCAAACAGATAAGATTCTGTCCTACCTCTCAAGCTCTGCAGAATGATGCTTCTTGTCATAATGCGAATGTCATAATGTGGTGAGAAGTAGATCTCTGGAGCTAGTCTATTTATAGAGCTGTTTTTATTGATAATGTTAGTATTCAAAATCCTTGCATAGAGTGATCATTAAAGCTCATCTAAAAACTCTCAGAGGATCGCTTATGGCTAGAATACAGTGCAAAGAATTTAATTCTTAATTATATACAGAGGGATATATGAAATAGAATTGGTAGTCACAATGCATTTCTTGACTGTGAATCCATAATATATTATTGTTTCTTCAGAGAGTTGAAATGATGCCATTTAGCTTAAGAGATGAAAGCATTCATTAAATCAGTGGTGCGGCACTGTGCTCTTAATTTGATGAAAAGAAGCTCTTGGAACAAGGTTGTTGCTGTATTGCTGCTTTGCTCTAAGCCTCCACTGCTGTCTACAGTGGTGGTGCTTTAGTGGCAAGTTCCATACTCTGACAAAGTGCAAAACATAGCGCTGTAAGCCATGTAGGACTCCAGTATTAATCCCTGGCTAATGTCTAAATTTGACTATCTTAAATGGTTACAATTTTTTGTTTTCTCAGTGTTCCAGGTAAATACTAAACTGGCAACTTTTAGTGACAAGAATTTTGTATTCATTTACAATCTATATTTGAATTTCTAAAATTATTGACTTGATTCTGTTTGCTCTAGGGTATGTATACTTATATGTAAGCCATATGCTTTTTGACATTACTTTCCTTTAGATCTAGAGCGAAACTTCACTGTAGATATTTCAAAGAAAAAGCATATTTTGAGTAATCTGAAAGTCTGTTCCATTCCTTTACATGTATCACTTTCTTTTCAGAAATAATTTGTTTTTTACAATAAACCAATCATTTAGTGTAGATTTTTTTCAATTTTATTATTGTTTAAAGCATTTATTTTTAAGAACTTAAAACCTAACAGAGCATTCAGAGTATTTTGGGCAAAAGAATACTACTGAAAGAATGATTATAGGAAACAGCAAACACCTATTCTCAGTCCTACCCTGATCTGCACGTTCTTCCTGTTGCTTTTCTTGGAGAGCTTCTCTTCAGTGCAGTTACCTTGTCTTTGTACCTGCATTCGTGCAGTAAGCATTCAGGCACATCAGCAAGGTGCTAATATGAAGCCAAATCTGAAGTTGTGTGCTGCTGTACCATTCAGAGCACCTGATGCTAAGGGGGTGACGTTCTCCAGAGGTCGCTCTCTGTGTGCTGGTGTGTCCATGACTGAAGACTGGCTCAGGGCTCAACTCATCTGTGGGTTAAGATGTGATAGTGCCAAGGGCTATAATACACCACACAGAGTTGTCCATGGCCATTCCCTTAGCGTGGTGCAACAGTCACTAGAGTAGGTGCACCTGATACGTAAAGTACAAACCACTGTTTCCCTTTGTCTAACCTTGGATAACTTGTTTAGTTACCTGGATTTCTGGGGAAGTTAGAGAAGTACACAGCTGTATGACATATCTGTTTGCCCTTACCCAGGGAAAACATTCTGTGTGTTTTGGGGGTTATTTTAATGGAGAGGAGTTAGAATTGAAATAGTTACTAAAGAAATTCAGCTAACCTAAACCTCAAATTATCTGGAAAACTTCAGGCTGAACATTCAGCTCTGTAATTATACTTCAGAATGACTAGCTGAGGCTGGACAAAGTGGTTTTCTTTGGCACTTTGCTTTATTCCTGTAGCTCGAAAGAGAAATTAAACCTGCAGGAGCTGGAGGGTACTGTCAAAACAAGACAACTGAAACAAGAAACAAGCTGCTTTTTAATTTCCATGGATTTTTCTCGAATGCTTTCAGCTTACCATTGGTAAAATAACTGCAACATGCTATATCATTTATTGCTGGTCTTAATTGAACTCCAAGGTGTTGCAAAGGGAAGTAAAATCAAAAGATGAAATTGAACATGAGTAAAATAACTAGCATCTGTGAGTGGATAGCATTTAAGTACTAACACCAGGGGCAGGATAGTCTGAGGGTGGAGTGAAAAAGCCTTACCCTCAGCTGAGTGGAAGTCCTGTGTGGTTTTTCTTAGCAATATCTAGACACAGATACAGAAAATGAAGCAGTAGCATGGTCGTGGGTTATTTATATCAAGTAAGCACGCACTGAAGGGAATACTCATCTGGCAGTGGTCCTAACTGGAAGTTTTAAATGCAAATTGACCCGGTACTAGAGAGCGATTTGAAGTTGGCTGTGAGTGGATCCCAACAGGGAACTCGAGCGTTTGCAGGTCAACTGGATGTCAGAATAGTTCAGACGTTGTTTCTAGTTTTGATTTATGGTGGGCGCTGCTGGATGTCTAACAGCTCTTTAGGTAAGATTGATGAGTAGATAATAGATGTAGGTCCTAAAATGGAGTTTCTGTACTGTTCTTGAAGTCATTTGTGTTGACTGCTGTAGACTAATACAAAAAACAAGGTCATGCAGAACTCTTGCTACCCTCTTTGCTGATACTGTGCCAGAACCTCTTGATACTCATGCAATTGATAGATTCCTAATTAAGGACAGCTTTAAGTAGTATGGATTTCTAAGTATTTGTTATCAAGTAGCTTATTTGTACCATCTCTCCGTTGTTGTTCTTCTCGAAAGCCTTTATTTCTCAAGTCAGTCTCAGTATGGAAGTCACTTGAACTGGTGAATGTGCATAGCTTCCCTGCAGTACACTTTGTAAGAGGTTTCAAGCACCCTTTCTCTTTCTTTTTCCTGAATGGATGATTACTTGGAATGTGGCTTAGAGTATCACCCTGACACGTCTATGAGTCTGTGCTCAGACAGCACGTGAAGGTGTTTACAAGGGAAACATGTCTTGCTTTGTAATACATTCATTGATGGGGTAGAATGCTTCTTCTGTCGTTAGATTAGCCTGAATGACATCTTGAAGGAATACAAAAGTAAGGAACCACAAATCCAGTTTTCTCAAGAGAAGACTGATAATCAGACTTAAATCTAGCTCGCTATTAGGGCAATTGTTGTGTGATGGTGGTGGCTGTGCAGACCTTGCTTGTGATCTAATAAGCCTGCCTGCGTATAAAAACCTGTAGTTTCATTTTTCAGTGCAGAAATTGAACTGGGGATAAGAGATGAAAGCATAGTGTAGAGCTTTTCTGGTGCGACTTACCTACTGGATTTTTTTAATTTACATTTTTTTTAACATACTCTTCTTCAGAACTCACCTTTTAGAGTTTCAGTAAGTATTTGCACAGTCAGATTGAATTTTGTTTGTGCTGCTGCAGAAATATTTAAGAGTGAATAAGCAGGTTATGACTTGGAAGCCTGTGCAAGCATGTCTGAGAGATCCAGCCATAGTATTTTCTCTCAGAAACGGTGAGAGAATATGTAATCAAAAGACTGGGGAGGGGGGGGAAGTTCCTGCTTGGCTAAGTCCTTTGGACTTGTAATAAGAAATTAATTATGCTTCTATAATTTGTTGTTTAAACATGCTTTGTCTCCAAGTATAGTAAGGCTAGGAATCTCTTATAGCTTAAACCCCTCTCATAAATATAAATCAATTTAGTCAGAAAGTATCAAAACATAAAATAACGGCACATTCAGAACTATTATCTTGTTTACAAATACATACTTAGTGTTTTCCAAAACACTCAGGACCTGTAAGTAGACTGTACATGAAGGGTGATGAGTCTCTTAAAATTTTAGGTAGAGATTTTTAGGTAGGCCTCCATGACCATAACAATGTAATAAGGATGTTTTTATTATGGAACATTGACAGCATATAAACAAGTCACAAATGTAGCAAATGCATCCCTCTATTTAACTGTAACTGTTTATATATATATATATATATAAAATAGAATATTGCATTTTCTAAGGACACAATAGTAGAATAGAAATAGGCAAAACTTTAACAATTTTTTTATACTACAGGAAACTTCTAATTGTACTTCATTTTGTTGCTTAGGTATATGGAAGAAGGCATCGTGTTGGAGTGGGGTACTCCAACAACTCATTAGACTTGACAACTTGACTCCAGTGCACTGAATATTATCAGACTGCTTCTGTAATTCTGCACATACATGGCTCTGCATGCATATCTGCATCTGAAAGGCTATTGTGAATAAGTTCTGATGGGACACCTAGAGAAAATCACTTCAGTAAGAGCTTTTGTTTGCCCTACAGTCATGAATCAAGTCATCTTCTTCTGTGTATGCCATATGTATAATACAAACTTCCAGTCTTCCTGATATGTGATACTCACGTAAGGTAAGTTACCTAGGATGGGAGCTTGGAGTCTAAAAAGACTTCAAAATAGTCAAAAGGAGGTGGTTTCTTCCTGTAAGGAAAACAGTAAATTATTTCTGAATGTAATTTTAAAGGTCAGTGATAGAAAGCTACTTACTCAAGGCAAAATATCACAGAAAGCAGTTTCAGTTCAGCATGAGAACATTTGCAGCAGAAGACAATTGCATACTACTTTTTAACTTGCTCTGATATCTTGCATGTCAGGTTGATGTGTTACTAGAATGTTTCATTCTCTTTTAAGAAGCTGATCCTCCACAGTAATCCTTTTCCTGTAGCATCCTATCTTTTTAAAAATGCTCTCCTGTCTAATTATTTTTTTCAGACAGTTTCAAAGACTCTGTGCCTTTACCTTCCTGCTTTTGAAAGGAAGGAGATAAGAAACTCAAGCCTAAAAATGCAGCTGCACAGGTACTTTCTTTGACACAGGCCAATATGGGATGCAAAGCCAGAGTAACCACGATTTTTTTCCTACTTTCATCTCCCTCATTCTAGTGTGAAACAGAGATGACATATCCAGCTACAGTTGTTTTTATTTATCACTGTACCCTCAGCTGCGCATTAGGAAATCCCTTGTGGCAACAAAAAGGTTCTAGACTGGATCAATGGGCCAACGTAAACTATATAAGTTTCAGTAGGGCTAAGTGTTGGATCCTGCATTTTAGTCACAATCGCCCCAGGCAACCCTACAGGCTTGGGGGGGAGTGGCTGGAAAGCTGCCTGATGGAAAGGGACCTTGGTGTACTGATGGGCAGTTGGCTGAATATGAGCCAGCAGTGTGCCCAGGTGGCCAAGAAGGCCAATGGCATCCTGGCTTGTATCAGGAATGGAGTGGTGAGCAGGACCAGGGAAGTCATCCTGCCCCTGTACTCGGCACTGGTGAAGCCTCACCTCGAGTGCTGTGTTCAGTTTTGGGCACCTCAGTACAGAAAGGAAATGGAGATACTGGAGCAGGTGCAAAGAAGGGCAACAAGGCTGGGGAAGGGCTTGGAGAATATGGCCTATGAGGAGAGACTGAAGGAACTGGGGCTGTTTAGTCTGGGGAAGAGAAGGCTGTGGGGAGACCTTATTGCTCTCTTCCAATATCTGAGGGGTTACTGCAGAGAGAGTGGGTTTGGTCTCTTCTCACTGGTGGCAGGATGAGGGGAAATGGCCTCAAGTTGTGCCAGTGGAGGCTTAGGTTGGATATCAGGAAACACTTCTTTACAGAAAGGGTTGTTAAGCACTGGAATAGGCTCCCCAGGGAGGTGGTTAAAAACCGTTTGGATGTGGTGCTCAAGCACATGATTTAGCAGAGGGTTGTTAGAGTTAGGGTGGTATGGTTAAGTTGCAGTTGGATTTGATGATCTTTAAGGTCTTTTCCAACCTGAACAATTCTATTATTCCTCTCTGATCTGCTTCATTGTGTATTATTTACTGGATGTGACTTCTTTTTTGTATGAGTCCATATTTACTTCTTTGTGATTATCTGCCTGGGGAATAAGTGTGTAGGGTAAGAATTTTCCTTCTACTTTGCCTATAACGTGTTTGCATTACTATGCTTATATGCTGTTTATTCACCTTGAGATGCTGGCACGGAAACAGCAAAAAGATCTGTAGAGAAATACCTTCAGGCTATAATTAGGTTTCAACTGTACCAGGATAAAAGGTGTAGCATAACTCAGCCAGTATGGAAAATACTTTAGAAAAACTTCAGTACATGAACCTGCACTACAGACCTGTCCAAATCCAGAAAAATGGAAACCAGAGCATGAAAAGTACTTCTCAGGTAATGAATTAACGAGGACAAAACCAGGGAGTGCTGAAGGCTTGTTTAAAATACATGTCTTTCTGCAAATATTCAGCTGGCTTCAGTTGAAGAAGTGGTAATTGAGGGAGAAGATACCATTGTTTCTCATTTTGAGAGAATGAGAGACAGATGACAGTGCTGTTATCTAAAGCCTTAAATGAGGCTTAAGGAGGGGTGGGACCAGGTCCAGCCTCTTCTGATGGCACAGGTGAATTCTTTCACCTGTGCTCCCAGGGCTGGCTGTGTTCCTTCACCAGGTGCTCAGTCATTGGTTCAGGCTGTGACTTAGCAATTCGCATACGGAAATCAAGAAAATTTAAATCTTATCTTAATAGCCTTGAAACAAAATGGAGAAAGGCAGTGGAGGGTAAAAGACGATGACTTTAAGAATTAACAAGTCAGAATTAAGATAACAGCACAAATCTATTCAGCAGTAACAGAAAAGGAAAGGTGAAACAAATGTAGAAACTGCACTTATAGAGCTCCTGTGGCACTGAATGAAGGGCATAAGGAGAAAACAGAAGGCAGGATGGAAAACAGAACATGAAAGTTATCTGAGAATATACAAATCTTCCTAAGGCTGAACCTTTTTGCATGTTTCACAGGTGAGCTGCCACCCTTGCCCCTGCCTCCTTGTGAAACAAGGAGAGCTATCTCAAAGCAGCTGAATCAAGGGGTTATGAAGATAATGTGACCATGTTACTTTCAATTGCTGGATAAAATTCGATTGGGCTTTTTTGTCCTTAATGGAGCAATCTTCAGCTGGTTTTTATTTTCATTTTAATTTTATTTTTAGTGTGCTTTTTTTTTCCCTAACCAGTTTGCTAACCCTTGTTAGGCAACCCAGTAATGGCAATTAAGTGACAGCAGTGAGTATCATAGAATCATAAAGTGGTTTGGGTTGGAAAGGGACCCCAAGGATCATCAATTTCCAACCCTTCTGCCACAGGCAGGGCTGCCAACCTCCAGGTCTGGTACTAGAGCAGGTTGCCCAGGGCCCCATCCAACCTGGTCTTGAACACCTCTCTGGGCAGCCTGTTCCAGCACCTTACCACTCTCTCTGTAAAGAACTTTCCTCTGACACCCAAGCTAAACCTGCTCTCCTTGAGCTTAAAATCATTCCCCATTGTTCTATCGCTATTTACCATCCCAAGTAAAAAGTTGAATGTGTTTTAGTGTTCTGAGAGGATCTGTGCCCGTTTCCAGTTTGGACACTAGCAACTAGAAGTGCAGGGAAGAAGACAGTAACTGTTCCATCTATTCTATTTGCTGAACAGCAAATGTCAGCATCTCTCTTTACCTCTGTTCCAGGCTTGTGCTGCCTTATTTCTATTTGGATTTCCCTTTGATCTGCTTTCTTAGTAAAAGCATTGGTGAAGGTCCTTATTCATGAGAGCAGCCTCTAGTGCTTGTGCTCCACTGACTTGCTTTGCTTGTTGTTATAACACATAGGTGGCGCCGAAAGTATTGCCTCCTTATTTCCATGAACTACACTAAAAGAGTGCAATAACATTATTTGATGGATTAAGTTCTCAGCTTTGAAACACTGTTTTTCACCTTAGTCACCACGTTGCAAGTGAAAGCAGCTCGTGGTTCACTATATTGATCTTTATCCCTCTGAATTAAGACTTGGAAAGGAGTAAAGTGTTAACTGAGTAGGAGTGTGTCTTTATTTGTTAAAAGACAGAAGAGGATAGGAAAAAAGGAAAAATAAAGAGGAGCAAATCACCGCTGTGGATCCTGTGATCCTGAGGGTTTGTTCTTCTGGGGTAGCTGAGGATGAGGTGGGAAGTGTGCTGCCAGCTGTGGGGTTGGCAGTACCTTCTATGTCACACAATGGTCCCTGCCACTTGGGCCAGGAGCTGTTGCCAGCTGAGAGTGTCCAGCGTGGTGTGTTGTGCACATGCCGTACTTCCCCCTTTACATTGTGGCTGTGGAAGGTTGTGATTGCTGGGGAGAGGAGAGCACCTGAAGCAATATGACCAACTCCTGACTTCTCCATTGCTTGTGCACAATGCCTGTTTGTTCTCAACCTTTCACAAGAGGGTCACAGTATTTTTGTTCTGAGGCCTTCACAGAGTTGTTACTGCTTTATTTGGCTAGTCACTGGTTAGCTGCAAGTCTGTTTCTTAACCCATCAGAATGTGAATTCTTGCTCTCTAAGTTATGGTTCTGTACAGTGTTGTCACAGTGTCTGAGATAGAA
Source organism: Meleagris gallopavo (assembly GCF_905368555.1). Lineage (NCBI taxonomy): Eukaryota > Metazoa > Chordata > Aves > Galliformes > Phasianidae > Meleagris > Meleagris gallopavo. Next base: position 5,037,479 of record NC_139407.1, on the reverse strand, counting down.
AGAAATGCGTCACTTTATTCCCACACACCACCAGAGCTTGGAATTTTTGCCAGTGATGGACAAGAGCCTGCATGCCACGCTCCTAAAAATCTGCATGGCTCTCTGAAATGTCACTTGACTTTCACATTGCTGTCACCACTGCTGAAACACAGCACCCACCTCACCACTGTGTTCACATTTCTGTTTGGTCCCCAGAAACGTTCAGCAAATGTTGATGAATGTTAATGGATGTATTTTTTTTTTCTGCATGGAAGAATTCAGTTCCATACCTTTGCTTTATGCACACTTCTGTGTCAGGTGCCATCCAGTCAGATTGCCTCTCTGCTGCCAGCTGTCCCAGGGCAATAAAGTTTAATGGAACACTGTGGGGGGAGGTTCAACCTCTGCAGCTGTACCACCAGTATTTGCCTCTGAAATCGTGTGCCAACGTAATGAAATTAGAAGCATTACTTCTGGAGCAAACCTCATATTTGGACCAAAAAACTTTTTGAGTACTTCAAGAAGTCTATAAGGAGGCACAAATAAACTCTGTTTGGCACATGCATAGCTAATGAAGTTCTGCACAGTACCTTCAGTTAGGGATGCATGTATTTCTGTCAGAATGATGTACACAAATTCCTTAATGACTGAGCATGTCTTCTCTGCTTCATTATTTTCCTTCCATCTTTCCCTTGAATGCTTTCTTACGCATGAACACACCTATGTTTAGACTAGTACTTATTCCCCTTTTGATAGCATCTTTAGAAAGGAATAAGTTTAGAAAGAAGTGGGGGGAGAACAGTTGGGATGATTTTTTTTTTTAGTGTTTATCATCTGTGTATTTAAAAAGTAGCTAATGAGAAACTAAACAACATACTACTGTGAGACACCAAAAGCACAAAAACCAAAATTGATGCTGATAGCCTGAGCAGTAAAGATGGGAAAGGAGGAAAATGTTTGTTTTTTTTTGTGTTGTTTTGTTTTCAGGTCTAACATCTGTTAATACAGTGGACCTTTAAATGATTGTCTTTGTAGAGGGAGTGGGCTGAGCATCTGTGAATCACTTTCTACCAGGCACGGCAGGATTAAAATAATAGAGAATTTTGAAAGGATGACATAGATACTATAGGGAGAACATCCTTAATTTAGGGTTCATTTTCACTGCATGGAAGTGAAGCTTCTTACTGGTGAGGAAAAAGAGAATGCTACCTAGATAAATAGAAGGAGTGAAGTATAAAAAGTTTTGACACCGTGAGGCTGATCATTTCACATGGTAAACAGCATGTTTCCTTCTTATTTATATCAAATGCAGATAACTGTCATCTGAAAATTATAGCTGTTTTGCAAGAGAGTAGAAGGATTAATTCTATAGATCATACTCAGCTCCTGTGCAACTGGAAAGTGCCTTGAAGAAGGCTGGGTTGCTAAAAGAGTGTTGCAATTTAAAATAATTAAAAGATCACTGTTTATATCGGGCAGTTTCAATTTTGCATCAAATTAACGCCATAAACTGGTTGTTTCCTGTGCTGTTGGGTCAATTAGCATGAAACAGACCTTCCCACTAATCATCTTCAGAGATGTGTTTTTCTTAAACTGGGAGAATTACTTGATAGTCTTGGTTATTCATATTATCACTGCCCCTGTGGGCTGCAGTGTGAGTGAGCTTTTGAATTCTTTTGTTCCTATCAGCACAAATCCAGCTTTCCTTGTGTTTCATCCAAATGCTCTTGATTTAGATTGTGACTTAAGATGAAAAGGCTTGGAAGCCCTTGAAGTTTATTTATTTCATAAAGTAAAGCTTATTACCCAGCTGCCATTCTACACAACTGGCATTTTAGTACCTATCACCTGTGCAAATTAAATCATATAATAGTTGAAAAATAGTGCAGGGAAGGCTGTAGCAGATAACTTGTTCTCAGCAGGCAGTGCTTATGGAGGGAAGGGTTATTAAGTCTCTCAGGTAGGGTGTTATGGGATAGCTCACGTCTAGTTGGTTGGTTTTATTTGAATGGGTTATCTGAATGCTTCTCACTGTCTTATATACTACCAATAATATGCTATTTATGGATGGGAAACACTAGTTTGCCTTTCCATAGTTGGAGAAGTAGGAGAAGACTCACCCCACGGCACTTTGGGAGCTGACGGAAGGGAAGGGACCCCAAATCCATAGTGTGTGTAAAGCTCCTCCTCCTCCCTGCCGTAGCAGGAGTGAATGAGAAGAATGAAATGAGAAATGTGTGGCTTACATGGAGGAAAGGTGACCTGAGCCTTCAGTAGGTAGCTTCTTCGGAATAGTGCCTAGATCACAGCTGTGGTGTGCACGTGTAAAAAGCTGTCAGATGAGTTTGTGGTTAGTCTTGAAAGGTAAAGACTTGCGAAGAAACTCCTGGGTGTATCAGACTTAAACTTTAAAAATAAACATTTTAAAAAAACCCAAACAACAAAACGCCGACAAACTAGTAGTCCTATAGGAACTGAAGTAATTGCTTCTGTATTTCACCTTTATCATCCTTCAAAGCTGCAAAGTGGTAAGAAATTGCAGCATTAATGTTCCCGGTAAAGCTGAATGGAAACTCCCTCTGTTTCTAAGGAGGGATATCTACTGCAGTAATAGTGCTATAAAGTAAGCACTTGGAATTACATTTGTGGAGTTTATACCTGAACCCAAACAAGCTGAATCCACGCAGTGTTCCCTTCGGTGCCTATATTCTAATATTTTTGATGCTGATATTACTCTAATTTTATAGGCTTGAGGGAATGGCTGAACAAGTTGGAGTGCTGTTGCAAGAGGGCTTCAAGCTCCCTTGCTGGTGTGATGAAAGAGGTGTGGAATCCTTCCCTGGAGCAGAACAAAGACCTTTATTGTAGGTGCTTAAAGCCTTTTTTTCACGTGCAACCAAGACTGGTTACAGGTAAGGGCTAGGTGCCTTGTCGGGGTTTATGTCCTGCTCAAGTTGACTGTGCCTTGAAGGCATGTCTATTAAAGAGTGTCACTGCCTTATGCTAGTAATCTTTTCTTTTTTCAGTAGATAGCAGTTGATAGTAGCAAGATGATCAAAAGATGTGTCTAATTCTTAGTCATTCTTGTATTTGAATTATTTTAAAACTTAGGTTAAGTAAAAGGGACTCCTTAGGCAGAGGATGTGGCAAGCGAGATCTTCTGGGAGGGAGCTGTGATCTGTTCTCCTGTATGTGTCATTGTGGGAATGAGTGATCATGAGTTGAACTGAGCCAAGTGCACAAATGATTTGTTGAAATGTTTCTAGCCTTGTGATGGAGGGGGGGGTTGAATTCTGCCCATTGCTTAAGACTCACAGATGTGCTTTTGCAAACAGCAGTGAGAAAGATAAGCTCTAATCTCCATAGTTAGCAGAAAGAGGAACAAACACGAAGTGTTGGGACATCCTCAGCAAGAATCGGTTTTCTTGTGCAAACTGGGCCAGAGGTGAAGATCCAGAGCAAGGAAGACAAGTAACTTCATCCCCAAAGACCACCAGCACACGATGCATGTGCCAGGGGGAGGGACTTTATGTAAATGAACTCCCGGAAAAATAATTAATATGTAGATAGGTTCCAGGAAATCTATTGAATACGTATGAGCTTGGCTTACAAATATGTAACGCGTCCGCTTCCTGGTATACAGGGTAGGCAGAAGGATCCCCCATTGCATCCAGCGTGTGCACTGCTGAAATAAACGTACCTGCTCTCATAACTTCTTTGTGGTTATGGAGTCTGATTCTGTAAGTCTCTTCTTCCACTGTTTTTAGGTATTACAACAGAGGATGATCAAGACTGCAATGCTATTGTTTTATTCTCCTGTTTGTTCCTAAACAAAAGGAACACAAGCGCAGTAAATAACTTCCTGCTGCTGGAGTATTTTCAAGTAACAGTGACTTGTTATCATATTAGTTTCCTTAGTTTAAAAGGGAATAGTCATTCTTCGTGAATTTATGAGCAGATTATTGCTCTTATGCATATACATTTCTTTGTCTGCAAGACAGAGTAATCAACAACACAACATATTAATAAATAATATTCCTCACAGAACTTCTCTGAACCTCACTGCGTGTGGTGGGCAAGAAAAATAAAATAGAAACAAAGCAAAATCTGTCTAAAGCCTCTAAGCTGTCAGATCCTCTAGTCTTGAAGAGGAGACGGTGTTATTTAGAAGTTCATTTAAGTACCTTTTTAAAAAGGTTTCATATCTGCTGATGCTTGTTGGACAGCTTTCTTTGTGTGAAGACTGTAGTTGACATGACCTTGTCTTTTGCACACAATTATTTCTTATAATATTATGCTATGCTGAAGATGTGTATTAACTCCTGTGCAGATACTCAGATTTAAGGCAACTTGAATGCCTTCATTTTTAGCCACTGTAAATCAGAATACATTTTTCCAGTTGTTGAAAATGACCTTGAAGGAATTTGTTAGCAGAGCTCCAATCAGATAATGCTAACCTATAAGGCATACTATAGTGCTTCCAGAGAAGAAAATGCTGCAGTTCACCCCAAAGGTGACTGTATTTCAATATAATCCATTGTTTTTCATTGTGGTATCTCATCTATCAAGCTTTGAATCTACATTGGAGACTTTGCAAATGATGAATCTCTACAGGCGTGGTTCATTGCCATTTATTAGATATAGTCAAAAAAGAACACTTCCCATGTTTAGCAGAAAAATCAAAAGCTTTTATTAATTGTTTTGACTTCCTGGGCTTGTCTTAATAGGACCATCCTGAAACAGCAAAACAACATTTCTGCAGCAGTGGCAATGCTTGATCTTTTCCAGCATGAAGTGCCTGAACCACCTTGTGTTGTCATCAGAGTAAACTGGTGAACTCACATTGTCTTAAAATGGTTTTAACAGCTTTGCTGCCCTCAGAGATTTGCTGTTTTGAAGATTTGATAGTCATGCAAATTGAACCTTACTGGGTGTTTTGCAGATATCTGGTGTTGGCAGACTCTAGAGTTAACTGCAGCTTTAATAAGTAGAATTCTTATGTCCTTAGCGAATACGTGAGGATGATAAATGGATGATCTTTAACCTTGAAAGTGGTAAACTGTTCTTTGAATACAGAAAACACCTCAACACTTGTCTCAACTTATTCAGTCTTTTCTAAATCTCTCTATGCATACATGTGTGTGTAAAAGTAAACTTCATTTATTTTTATCCATTATTCTGCATTGACACAAAGGGATTTAGTTTTAGTAGTTATATAATAGGCGTATACTTGTATCCTTGCACTGAAGTGAACTGCCTATGCATCTGTAAGAAACAAGGTGCTGTGTCAGTTGCTTTACTGAATATGTTGGTTGAGCTAAACTATTCAACGGGAGACTTTAGACCAGAAGTTATATAAGCGAGACGTATCCAACTTTTTGAGACCAAATGACTGCTGCAGTTTTTCAAAATACTCATTCTCTACTGTAACCTCTACCATTGGATTTCTTGTTTACGACTTAGGCAGAAGCTGAGAAGCTTGGACTACTGCTAAGTGCATGTCATTAATCAACTTGTTGCATCAGTTGCTGATTCAGTTTTGAGCTGTCCTAAAAGTAGTTCAAGGGATAGCACGTTTTTTGGAGAAGGTTAAAAGTGAACTGTAATATTCAGTTCTATATAAGCAGGAAAAGCACTCATAGTATCTCAAGAGAGATTGTTAGTATTGGCTGTTTCCTTACATTTTGAGGATGGATGAAGGGAATTGTATTTGTTTTGCTCTGTCTCTTAAAACCATGCTTCTTCCACTCTAAGCTTTCCTGGGAAAGGTTGTCTCAGCTGTTAAACTGGTCTTTAAAAGTACCAATGTATAAATCTCAATATAAATGCTATGTATAATATCTGATATAAACATATAAGAACTGGTAGATATGAGTGAAATTTTGAAACGTCTGCTTCCCAGATTTCTGAAGGAGTTCTTGCCAGCTGTCTTAGGAATGGTTGACAACCCTACAGGGACCATATTTCCTTTTTCAGAAGCTTTTTTTTTTTTTTCTGAATTTGACAATGACTTTCATTTTGTATTTGGGTGTGGCTGTATCAACCCCTAGAAACAGTACTAAAAGATTTACTTATGTATGTAGAATTTGGGTGTAGTGAGAGGTGTCTGGAACCAAGGCCTTTCAAAGGGCTTCCTGGCTGGTCAGTGAGCTGGTGTGCAAACACTGGAGATAAACCTTTCCTTCAGAAGGGTTTTGTTTTCCTACGGTCTTTTTGTCTATTGTGTTCATATTTTTACCCTGATTAAGGCAGGACTGTAAACACGAAAGTAGTAGCAATCACATTTGCATAGCTTTACAGAACAGAAAATGAGAGTAAGCAACAATGGGAAAGTAAAGAAAAAGGAAAAATGGGAAGTAAGCAGTGGGATGTAAACAGATAATAGAGGTCTGCAAGAAGAACATAGAAGTTACTGTGCTGTTGGGTGGCACTTCTGGGTGGAGCTGAGCTGACTTCTGGGAAATGACTGCAATGGAGTTAAGGGAGCAAAGTGTTCCCAGTGTAGCCTTTGCTGTTCTCAGCAACCAGCAGTGCCAGTAAATGCAAAGCTGTTCTGACAAGCCTCATTGAAACACAGGTGCATCTTTTTATCTCTTGGGGATGCATATGTTGTCCCAGACTCCTTTATTCTGCCTTGGATCAGCTCAGGACATTTTAATGCACTTTTATTTGAAACTTGCATAAAACTCCATATTCTGGATGAGTAGTTCAATGAGATAATCTTTAAAAGTTTCAGTGTTGTTGTGGAAATTAGGTTATTCCTAGGCTTATGCTGTATCTTGCAAATTAACCTCTTCTATTACTTAACCTTTGTGACTAGAGGTAAAGAAAAACATTGGCTTCAATGTTAATAAGATTCCAATAGGATTCCAGGCTCAATTCAGCAGGTGGGGGTGGCCCTCATTTGTTGATTCAGAGCAGGATTGAACCCTCTGCTCATTTTTGAGGTTTTTTTTTTTCTTTTTCAATTCAAGCATACATTTTTTTATGGAATGACTTAAAAGCAGTGACACTAAGTCTTATGTATATTTAGCTGATCAGCTTCCACTGTCATAAATCTAGATCTGGCCCTTGGGTTTATTGTGACATGAATCCCTGAAGTTTTGCAATACCTGTTGTTAGAGAGTGAGTGAAGGGAAATTGTACCAAGGTCTAAGCATCCTGATGCCCTTGCATTTTGAAACCCTGCACGAATCTGAAACAGGTCTATACATTCCCAGTATGTTGGATTTGAGGATTTAGATTTCAGTTTCAAACTGAAAGATAAATTGTATCTCACAGTTTAAACTAGGAGTGAAAGATAAATTGTATCTCACATCAAGTTAGTGTTGAGGTGACAGTATCAAAACCCTGTTTTCTCCCTGTATTTTCATGCAAGTAACCTGCAGTGGATATTTCCATGTTGGTTGTTTCTTTTTTATTTGTTACTTGTTTGTTTCCTCCTATAGTTTTGTTTCATTTTTAAAAGTTAATTCCAAAGCACGGTCTGGCATTGGTTTCAACATGAGATTGGAAAGGAATAATAATTCTGACTCCTGGCTACTTGTGCTACTTCCATTGACTTCATAGGATAAGCACAACTAGTATGGTCAAATGTTGCCTGATCTGTAAAGTTATTTGTAGCCACATATGAGGCAAGGGTGAAAAAAGCCAACAAATACCAATTTTACTCCTATCTCCTGATTTTGTAGGAACTGTCTCTAAGTGAAGTAGGAATTAGTAGGATCATTGGAGTTAATATTTAGAAGAAACACCAAGTGTTTTGCTGTTCTAGGGCTAAATTTTGAAAGTGGGGAAATAGTTATTTTTGTTTTGGAAACTACAAGAAGAACTGTATTTTGACTGGAGACAAAACTAACTTTTCTGTCGCTGAGAACAGTAGCTGAGCAGATCTCTAACTCAATGTGTGCATAATCCTCTGGAGAAGACGATGTTGGAGGCCAAGAGTGTGCATAATGTAGAGAGAATATACTCGTGTGTATAAGATGAACCATTCTGTTTCCTGTAAGTGCAGACAGCTGCAAGTGTGGGTTTAATTCCCCTCATTTCCCCTTCGTTCAAATACTGCTGTGCTCAAAGCTTCCTTGAACAAACCTGTAAATGATACCCTGAATAGTCATGATTGTTCAACTTTAATTCCTACTAGCTAATCAAGGTGATGTGGGCAGATACCCTGCTGAGAAAATATTCTGGATATCATGGGTGAATATCAGTGGGACATTTGGCACTGTTCCTGTACAACCGCAGCACTGGATTCAGAGGCTTATTTGAAGAGCTGATTCAGTGTCTGCTTATGTATGTGAGGTTACTTTATGTGATGTATTACTCTGTGTAATGATACTCGGTGTAGTGAGTGGAGTGCTGTATTATACATATGAGGCTTGCAAAAACGTAATTGTAAAGAAATAGCTGATGTTTGATTCATAAGGCTATGCATTTTAAAATAAATCCAGTGTGTAAATAGACCATTTAATCACTGTCGTGTATCACTAAAAGAATCCTCTGTTATGTGTGTTTGAACAGATGACCTCTAAATAAGGTCAAAAATACTCAACCTCAAATAACCTCAAAAATATTCATACTGCTGCTCAAGCTGAGACATGGCTGCAATTTTGAGCACCCTAGTCATGTTATTTTGAGGCAACTCGTTTTTTTGTTGTCTAGAAAGAGATTTGTGTCTCTAAGATGGCAGAGTAGTTGAGCTCTAGCTATTACCAGAGAGTGCAAAATGGAGGCAATCTGTTGCACGTAATAAACAACCCTCCTTATTGTCTTATACCACAGCTAGCTTCTAGCTTGCACAAAAAAAAGCAGTGGATACAAGAAGATGAGCAGTCCAGAAAGGGATACGTAAACATATACAACGTTCATTCCCGGCCTTCTGAAATATTCTGTAGGGCATGGAAGAAACAGCTTTGAAGAAAAGGCATCTAAGTTACAGTAAGAAAGTGTAAGAGACAATCATCTAGAAAATTGCAACTTTTTCTACCATGACAACTCTGTCAACACGATGTCTGTAACCGCAGAGAGATTAAAATGCAGACTTCTCTGCATGGGAAAAAATGCACGTTTATAACATCTGCATCTTAACTACTACATTTTTAGGAAGAGTTGAAAGTCAGATCTCTAAGTCATGTTCACGTAATTCTCTGTAGAGATTTTCTGAGTTCCTTTCTGTTCGTTGACAGGATTTTCAAGGAGGAGTGTTACTTTCTTCTTAACCTGGGTCTCTGTGGGATTACGTACACGCTTGTATCGTGTCCACAGTGCTCCACGTCCCATACAGAAAGCTGAGGTCAGGAGTGATACTCTTATTTCATTGACATGGTATGTTATTCTTATCTTTTTTACAGGGTCTTTAAGTACGATGGATCTTGAAAGTGATGTCAAGATGACTTGCAAGAAGGTTGCTAAGGCTTTGGGTTTTCATTCTCTGCCTAAGAGTGAGTAGCTTAACATCTTTATATTTGCTACAGACTGTGAATTAAGATAGAAGGTAATCTCATCTCTGAATACTTTCTAAGATGTTCAGTGTTAGTGGCATTTGATTCGTTATTACCAAGAGATTTATTTGCAGATTCTTGTTACCTGGACAACAGGTATGGTCTTTGCAGAATGCAAAACTTGGAAGGCTGACTGCACTTTCACACTCTGGTTTCATGCTGGAGAAAATGAAATACATACCCACTTGGAATATGCATTACTCCAACCTTATAGGAGCATTATATTGCACGTTAAATCACCAGAGCTCTTTGTGTGATTCTTATAAGCTTAACCTTAAATTATGTGCATTCTGGTTACTGCTTCATAGTAGGATCAATTTCTAGCAGATCAATATTTTGCCTGTCTTAGAAGGCAGTTTTAAACCTTGGTTGTCCCAGATTGTTTTTATTCTTTTATACAACATTTGTTGAAATGGCTTTTAATTCCTTTGACTTCCATGGCAAGCAATCATAACAAGAGATTTGAATGAAAATGGCAGAATGAGAAGCTGCATTTCAATGGCTTTTAGTAATACTCTACAAAAGTGTCCAGCCACTGCTGTTTTATAGTAAGATTGGTTCAGTATAAACAGATATGGAGAAGTTTTGGAAGTGTGAATTGTATTTTTTTTTCTGATAAATGTATACATGATTCATTTTGAACTTTAATCCAGCTGCCATTGAAGTCTTTGATAATGCTGCCATCGATTCCTGTAGTGCAGAAGTGGACTTATAATGAGCTACTTAACGTGTCATTTATCTAAGCTGTCACAGCTTGAAAGGTGTAGGAAAAGACTGGTAGAGTAGAGTGACTGAAGGGTCTGTAAATGTAATCAAAGAAACCACTTTTTGCATGAGAGCTCGGTCTCTTTCATCTATAGAAACCTGAGAGAATTTGTTTAGTAGATTCTGGCAACAAAAACACATAGTCAACTGCAGTGTTTAGAATGACCCTTCAGAATAAAACCAGACAGCTGAGTAATTTCACAGGTACACAGATACAGTTCAGGACTTCTAAGCTCTTCAAGTTCTGTCACAAAACTTCTGATGTAAAAGTCTTGTTTGTAAACCATTTCTAACTTGGTATTCTTATCTGTGCAATAATGGACTCATACATTGGAAAAGTTCTGAAAATATATGCCCTAGTATTTAAGATGTATTTTGGATGAGTGATGATGGTGTAAAACAAAAGATATGTACTATGGCATTTGCTGCGTTTTTATATGAAGATTTTCTTTACATTTCCTGTTAACAACATGTTCAGAATTGCAGAATTATATAACCTGATTTTAAGTGAAAGAGCATTTTTTTTCAAGAGTTTCTCTCAGCTTCTAAAATTAAATTTGATTAAATGTGTACAAAGAGATGCTACTTAAACAAAAAAGGTTTTATGTAAAAGTTTCCCTATAAACTGACATTTCTTGAATATGGGGATTCTGAAAACTGGTTCTGGAGCAAGTACAACAGCAATAATCAAAACTTGGCCAGATCCCATTGTAACTCTTCAGTCCTGCTGAATATTAATTGTGGAGGACTTAGCTGCATAGGCTGGCTCTGCTGCACATTTTCATGTCGTATGTATAATAAATGAGTTGTCAGTGAATGCATCATCTGGGCTATTAGCATCTTCAGGTTTTGCCATATCTTTTCAGTTACTGAGTATATACGTTGAGCACAACTGCCTGTGTTGGGTCAAAACATCTGTCACGTATTTGTAAAATAATGGATAAAGTATCCCCCTCTCCATTTTATTTTGTTTGGTCATTTACTGTCCTGAAATTTTAGCTTAAGTTTCTTTGATTTCCTTCCCTTTATTCAGACATGGTGTTTCACTACTATTGCTCTAGCTTCAACTCACTTGTCAGAGGAAATACCTTTCTTATCACTGTCTCGTCCACTGTTAATTTAAGAATCGTGTCAGTTAAAATTCTAAGCTTTCCTTGTGTAAAAAGCATTTCTTAAGAAGACAGATTCATGGAACATCTGAAATTCCAGAAGTTCTTTAGGGTGGTTCATTTGCAATCCAATGTAGCTAGGACTTTTAAATATAAAATATCTATTTATGTCTGTAGTAATAAGTACAGAACAAGACTTGCTTATTCTTCACGTTAGCTTGGGGTATCAGTCCTGCAAGCTAAATTCCTGTATCTAAGTGAGCTGAAAAGGAGGGAGGGAAGGAAGATATTTTTCTCAAAAAACAAATTTTTCCATTTTCCACTTTCCCTGATAAAGCATAATTACAGTTTCAATGGAAAGACTGTTCTGAAAAATCCTGAAAATATGTCTTACTGTGCTCGTGCTTTTTTCTTATGTGGAAGAATAGCCTTCGCTTCTGGAGACCATTCTGAGTAAACTATGCTGACGGGAAATTGATTGATGTCAGAAGTCATTTTGAAAAGCAATGACTTAAAATCTAAAGTGCTCATGAGACTACATAGGGAAGTAATTCACAGAAGTTACATTTTAGGATTTGTGACTAAAAAATTATAAAAACACAGGAGGATGTAAACCCAAGTCTGACAAAAATCTGAATGAGAAATGTAGTATATAGAAAATAATCTTTTTCAAGTTGAAAAGTTTCCATGCCTTGTGCTGATTTATTTATGAAACTGGTAGAGGGTGAACAAGAGAGAACAAGGATCTCAAATTTAGGACAGTGAGCTCAAAGAAAATTGACATTGATTCCTTAAAGCTTGGTATCCTGAAGGTTGTCTTTAAGATGATGCTTTATCCAATTTCTCATCAGTGGGCAAAATAAATAACACGCAGAAAAAATCAAACAGTGCTTCTCTTACCGCTAAATCCCAAGAGGACACTGTTGACATCTGTGTATTCTGGCCTTGTGTTCCTAATCCAGGTGCCTATGGGCAGAGAATGATATTTACTAAGTTACAAGGTTTTTCTTTCATTTTTGTGTGTGATGTGGGCTTTTTTTTTTCTGTACAGATTTACTTATGTGCTTACGTTCTTCAAGAAATGAGTAAGCCTATAAGAGGCTCCTCTGGTAAGTACAAATTTAAAAAAATCAAGGAAAGAAAAGCTCTATTGCAGAGGTAGAGAAGAAAGATCATTATGGAAAGATAGGGACCAACTCCTTCAGGATGATTTTCTCTCTAATAATATTGAACTGGGGAAATGCAACAAGAATATAAGTAAATCATACTATTTAGTTCATTGTTCATACTTTCTTACATCAGTGTGTGTATATATGTGTATATTTGCACCCAAGTGTGTGTATGTGTATGTATTTCCCTGCCCCTGGTTACGTGATAATGCTGTGCAAAGTATTTTCTAACATACCAGAGAATTTACAGATGTAATATCTTAGTGGCTCTCATGGGTGGTTAATTTAATCTGTTTTATCAGACCAAAAAGAATTATCAGTTATGTGACAGAAAAATTAAATGCATCTTAAAGCTGCCATTTCCAGTTGCTAATCAGAGTTGTGTGTTTCAAAGCCTCTTGGTGTGAGAACACCCAATCTCTGCATCCGACCCTTAAGGATTCTGTTGTGTGTGCAAATAGGGAGGGGGAAGGTGCATGCCTCTGACTTAATGGGGTTTTGACCTTCAGAAAGAATACGTAATGTTAGTTACTTGGTGCAGGAGAAAAAATACTAAAGAATGGAAATGTTTTATTGTTATGCAAAGTATAGTTCATTGCTAGTTTATACATTTGCACAGTGTTATGTTTTGTGCTGCTGTCACAGCTAGAGAAAAACAAGTACTACCAGCATGTCTGTATAAACAAACACATTCCTCATGGCATCTTCCAGTGTAAGATGCTCTTCCACTTGTTGAGGCTTGCATTATCTTCAGGCTGTCTGACTTTCAGCCACCCTACTGTTAAGTGGCGCAAAAGGAATCACTCACCAGCTCCCACATGCAGGCAAATTCCCTTCCAGTCTCTATAAAGCCCCCGTTTTATTGCTGAGCCTGAAATATTCCTTTGGCCAGTTTGGATCAGCTGTCCTGGCTGTGCCCCTCAGCTTCTTGCCCTCCCCCCGACCTCCTTCGTGGTAAAGAGCTGCGGAACCAAGAAGCCCTGTTCAGAATAAGGCAGGCAGTGGTGTTAGCAGCTCTACTTAATCACTAGTTCAAAATGCACGAGTCATACAGTACTCCTGCAACTCCATTCCATTCAGAGCTAGTGAACTAGTAAAAGCTCTTTTTCTATTTCTTTCTGAAAGATTTCTTGCAAAATTTGTTCTCAAATGAACTGAACAAAATAATACTGCAATAACAAATCCACCATGGGTTTTTTCATTAATTGTGCATGCTACTTGTCTTTGCCTTCCTTGCTAACATTAAATGCTTGATATTGTTCTCAGTTGTCTACACCAAAACTGAAATTTGAGTTAAATGTAATACAACTTAAGCAGTATGATTGAGTGGTTCATATTATCTCATTTATTGTACATTGCCTCACATACAACAATTCTATATTTCACCTTCAAGCCTTTCTTTCTTGCCTGTATTTTCAGACAGACTCTCACTATTCATAGAAGATGATGCATAAATGATGAAGACAGATGAAATAACTTTATATTAAAACGTAAAATATTTGCCCTGTTTAGGGCATCATTATTAAATTAAGTAGGATATCTAAGTCTGCTTAAGTCTGCTGTGGCAGATTAATAGTGCAATGACTTTCTCTGAATTTTCCTGCTCCTCCTTTTTTGTGTATCTACCTGTACTTGTGCCCTTATAAGCCTGTATCAAAATAAATCAATTTTTGTACTGAGAATCATGCTTCAGAAAAAGTATTTGCATTTTGTGAATGCAATAGCCGTATGCTGGACTGATGGAATGAAATGAAGATATGGAAATTTGGCTGCACATGTGGCTGATATTTTATTTTATTTATTTTTTGAGGCCTTGTTTGATAGGTGTCTGACACTGAAGAAACGGTGGCCCGATTTTGGCTCTGTCAGGCCAAATCATGGGCTGGAGACTGAAGGAGAACAGCACTCCTCCCAGCCTCCCTAGATGGCTGGGAACTGATATGAAGTGTGGACATGGGTACTGGATGTGGGAGACATATGCAGGATGTAGGGAAGTCCTCGGTGCATTTATTCACATTGATTCTACCTGTGGATCTTTGATAAACAGTCCTTGTTTTACAGTTTCTAGAGTGTTGCAATCCCTGGTTTGGTGAAGCTGAAGCTGGGAAAACAATTGAAGTATTAAGAATTTGCATTTCCCCATCTTTAAATATCTTTATTCAGGATAGTGTGTTACTGTAGCCATGCAGAACAACAGAGTAAAGGATTTCAGCTTTATCTTTGAAAGTTCTTCCTTCTGAAAACTGTTTTATGCTTATAAGCTGTGCTCTACCTATGTAATAGCCTATTAATATTACTGAAAATTGGCTTTCTCCTGCAATTCTTTTTGGAGTAGACCTAAATCCACAGAAGTTTTGGTGGTATATTGTATCATTGTATCACATTATTATCACTATGTTTCAAGTCTTAAGCCTGATTTTTCCATACGTTCTTTGCCTGAAAAGAAAAAAACTCTATTTTGCTAATAATACTGATATTCTATTCCCTAAGAATTCAACTTTTCATCTTCCTTTCCCCCCTCCTCCCCCCTCAGTGTTTGCTTGCTTTTGATAAATCATACAATTTCCTGTTTCAGAAAAGACCTGTACATACAAGCTTACATTTCAGGATGAAACAAAAGCTAAAAGGTATGGAAGCGTATGTTTAAAGCAAACTGTGAATTTCCTGACTCAGCAGGTTCCTAGACAGCAGTGTTCTTGTGTTGCTGCTCGGAGGTCACATCATTTATATACTGGTCCCCTGCCACGTTGAGTTACAAGGTTTGCTGATACACCCAGATGACTTAATGTTCGTATTGGAGCCTTTGGTGCTTTTCGTGCTTTAACCTTTTTGCTGTTGTATATTTGATGCTCCATTATAGCACAGTTGCTTTATTTTTTCTCTAGAGATTTATAGCATACTAACCTCAGGCACACATCAGAGAAGTTAATGACAGAGACTGAATTTGATTTGTGTCTCAAGACTGTTTAGCAGATTAGAACTGCTTTTTTTTTACCCTTCAGTTGCCTAGAAAAGGTGATGTGCAACTGTGACAATTTGTATGAAGTGGGAGCATAAGCTTTCAGGACCAGAGATAATAAGTGGGCAGAGTCCCTTAAATCTTCTTTCTCATGCACTATTCTGATCCCTGTCTTGCTGGGTAAATCACATCTGTGATACTGCAGCTATGTATCGAGCATTTTATGTAGTGTTACAGGTACGTTTCACTTCTAGCCTTCCCACAGGTAAGGTGGCATTCCTCTTGCAAATTCAGTTTTAGATATTATGGTGGGATGCATTTCTTCTTTTATCATGCCAAGAAAACATTTTTGTTATAAACAGTTTGAGCGCCTAGAAACCTCTGGGGAGGGCTTGTTAGCTTGTCTGCTTGGAGTGTGTGCTCCAAACAGACAAAGGAGAAGAATTACTCTGTGTAGTTTATGCTGTATTTCAGATGCAATTGCACTGAAATGTATCAGAATCACAGAATCTTTTGTGTTAGAAGGGACATCTGGACTACTCCAACTCCCTTGCTAAAAGCGGACTCTCTACACTTGTTTACACAGGAAAGCTTCCAGACAGGTTTTGACTGTCTCAAATGAGATATCTCTGAGGTTTTTCCTCATGTTAAGATGAAGCTTTCCTGTATCCCAGTTCGTGCCCACTGTTCATTGTTCTGTCATTGGGTACTGTTGAAAAGACCCTGGCCCCATTCACTTGATTCCTGCCCATTAGATATTTGTAAGCATTCATAAGATTCCCACCCCCCACTAAATCTTCCCTTCTCCAATGTTTGTCAAAAAAAAAAAAAAAAAAAAACAGCACCTTTTGAGGTCACAAAGCGTTTTCAGAAGGAGAAGATTTGGAGCACAGTGTTGTATTGGGCTTTTTTCAGACTGCCTGTAAACCGAAGTGGAGTGCGAGTCTGTTTAATTCATGGGACTGAAATTGCCTGTTAGCATTATTCACAAGCAGCACAGTCTGTTAGCAGGGAGCATTCAGAGCACACATTTTTGTGTGTACATAAATATAAGTAGTTTCCTTCATATACTAGAAAATGGAACAGCAATTTTGGCTATTATTTTGCAAATAAATTTGCTGGGAAGATGAATACAAACCAATTACAAGTATGCCATTCTTAAGTTGTTTCTTGTTTGAAGGCTTTGCCATATTGCTCGGAAACTAATCAGTTGTACAAATTGTCTTTGTACAAATTTAACTACTAAGCTGATTTTCTGATTGTCTTTTCATGTTTTCATAAAGCTTTTGGATTAACTAATTCACAGATGAACATAGTTCTACAAGCACTATGGATGCGTCCTCGTAAGCAGTTGTTAATCATTATAATGATTGTATATCATCATAATGTATGATCTCAGTCATGTCTGTTTTCTTGAAATACTTTATCACATTAATCAATAATTAATGCTACTTTGCACTGTGTTTTAAGGAATTACTCTTTTTACTTCCTTTTTGTTTGTATAAAGCAAATGAAATACTTAAGGAATTGCCACAGTACCTCCTACCTAACATTTTTGACTCTTGGAAGCAGGTGGTAGAAAGTTATTGTCTGTTATTAGATATGCGGGGAATGGGATTTGAAGCAAAATGCTCTCCCTGTATCAGTGCCAATACCTATGGAGCATGCTCTACAGTACATTGAAATGCAAGTTTTTGTGATAGAACATCTCTACAGGGCTGTCTGTGCATTTGTGTCAAGTCTTGAATGAGTTCCGCATTCAACTCCAGTTTGATCATCAGGCTGCAAACTGATTCTTTATCTTTGGCATCATATGGATGTGTGTGCAAGTCTGCATATTGCCTTTAGGTTTTGGTCTTGGTAGGCAGGCTATTGGTAGGCTGTTTCTGACTGTATGACCTTGAGAAATCCTCTTAAGATATCTCCCCTCAACTTGTTAAATTTTTAATAGAGATACTGATACCTATGTGCCTTACATTATGCATAAGTTGTATCTCCATTTGGAAGGTATTTTAAGGCTTCTGCATGAATGAGTTTAATTGGAAAGCAAAACAACTAACTTCTCTATCTACTGTCCTGATCGAAATCCTCTAGACTTCAGATAAAGCTGAAATATAATAGAATAATACAGAAATGAAAGCACAGAGCAGAATCACGCTTGAAACTAGAGTGCAGGATTCATGCTGTGTTGCCACATTTGTGTAAGCTTACAAGTCACAAATGTATCTTGCATGTCTGCCTTTTGCTTACAGAATCAATGGAGATTTTTTCTTGGAATTTTTTTCTTCTCAAACCTACGAAGGAATTCTTGTTTTTTAGCCTGTTCGGGGGAAATACTTGATTCCAAAAAACTCCTAAGTTTTTTGGAACAAAAATCTAAGATTTCTGTGAAATCTCTCCTAATGATATATCTTGATTTGAATTGGGGACGAACATAAGGAGTTTTAGTCCATTCTACAGAGGTTAAGCTATTTAAACGGTTGAAACTGGAGTGAAAATTGTTTGCTTCTCAAAACTGCATTCTTGATCGCTATGCGAAGACGTTCCCTGCAGATAAATGCAATTCTAAGTTAGGTAGAATAGGAGTAGCTTGTTTCTGAAAACTTCTGTGGAAAGCGTTTGCTGTTTGCCGAAAAATTCAATTTTTAAAGCATGTTTTATATGTTGAAAACTCATAAGTTTCCAGATAAAGAACAACCTGCTGAGATGGACCTTATTTTGATGTAACATCCAGATGTCTCATTCAAAACAGTATGTAACTGTCAATATTCTCAGTCTATTCAGTAAAGCAAGCTTCCCTAAACAGAGCACTAACGCACAGTGGATCAATGCTGGTGTGGGTTACAAACCAAGTTTTGCTGTTTTTTGTTACTGTCTTAGTGTCTGCTGCACTTCTGAAAGCAGACCTTGTTTTTCAGTGCTTGAAACATCCCCTAGGAAACTAATTTAGGTCTATTCTTTTAGAAAACATTTATTTATTTATTTATTTATTTTAGAATAGAGAATTTACTGAGCTTAATCTAGGAGGCATTTGCTGAACTGGACTCTCCATGTGTGCTGCCGTGGCACATGCTGAGTAATACTTGGACTCACTGAACAGTTTCGCTACTCATGAATCTTAATTCTAAACTATATTTTAATCTTTACAGCTTTGTAAAATTACTTATGAGACTTGTGGATGTGCTTCAAGCCACAACAGATCTGAATCATGCAGTGAAACAACAAAGATTTGTTCTTACTACTTGACCCACGTTGTTTAGCATGCTTATCATAATGAAATAATTCTCGTTATATTTCATACATAATCTTATAACAGTGAGGGAAAGCGAATGTAGTGAGGAAACTTCTCCAGAAAGCTGCAAGTGTTTTTGGTTTTAGTACTCTTGTTCATCTTTGCAACTAAAGGTACCGGCCTGGTTTGGAGGAGGCAAAGGGTTTGGAGGAGTGAAGGGGAGTGAAAATGAAATAAGTAATTACTGAAACCCTGGAACTCATAAGCAACCTGTTTTTTCCTCTTCTGTCACTTTTTTTTTCCTGTAGCATGTTATTTCAGAAGATGTGAGTGGAAATATGAGGCATGCATGCTTTCTCCCTGTCAGTTGTGTTTCATAGTTCTCTTCCTTACCGTGGTTCTTTTGGCATTTTGGCAGTGTGAATACTGATTTCATCACGGGTTGCTATTTCATCTCAGATATAGCTGTACTGTATTTCTGCAATGTAAATTTATATTAGAATTAGTTATTGGTCACCTGGATTCGTGTCAAGATGTGGTTGTGCCTAGGTATCCGGACTATACATAATCACTGTTGTTTTATGAAATGTAACTTTCACCTGAGTAATTTCATTGCTGAGGATGGGACTTTCATTATCTGTTCTGCCATAGATTAGCCAGGGATGAAACTTTATTGAAGCACTTAAGCAACTCATTCTTCAATCCATTTAGGAAGTGAAAAGATTTGGTATTACGTTCGTAAACGGAAACTGAATCTTTAAGAAAGCTGAGGTAGAGGATGTATGTGCAGTGCTAGTGGTAATGAGTGTCTGGAATTGATGATGGCACACAGTTTACCAGGGCAGCCTCCCCTTAGACCTTCTCAGAATCCAGGTCTTTGGGGGAATTTTTTTGGCATGTCTTGAGTTAAGCTTCTGGATATCCAGAGTTATTCAGGAGGTACCCCTGAATAACCTCGTGCTTTACTAAGCACCTGCCAGTGGTTGTTCTGAAGAGCTGGTTGCAGAGCTAGATGGACCTTCACCTGGCTTTTAGTAAGCTATTCTTAGGAGGTCACTTGAAGCTTCTTGACACGCTGCATTTTTGTAAAATGTAAGGTAGGTTTTTGGCTGCTTGTGTGGAGACATCAGAGCCTAAACCCTGAAGTCTGATGTTAAAAATTCAGAGTTTTGTATGAATAATGGTTTTCAAATAACTCAATAAGCCTTAGCATGAAAGTGTTACAGAAATTGCATTAAGAACATAGAAAGGAAAGCTTTTTAATTAATTAAAGTGCTTTCTGAATTGGCAGATAATTTTTCCCTGGAGACCTCTAAAATATGCATAAAATGCTAGGGTATACAGAATAAAATCTTACAACAAATCAGCAAGTTTTCCCTTTACACTCAGTGCAGCACAAAATAGAGGTCTTGAAGGAGTCAGCTGGCTGCCAAAATAATTTTCCAACACTTTCTTCTTCTCTTCTAATTTTGTTGGCTCACTAGCTTATGAATATAATTTGTTCTATGTTTTTGTGCTATGAAAAAGAACAAAAGATTGGAAGCATTGTGATAAGGGCTCTCTGGGTTCAAGAACAATTCTCAGCATTTTGGTGTAGGTTAGAAATTTTACTCTCTGGCTGAAAACACATCTGCCTCCCTTGACTACTGTGATAAAAGCTTTCCACTGATGCGTTACCCTCAGGAGTAACTAGGGAATCAGCTTGGGACCTGCATTTCTTGTTGATGTCCCAGCTGTGCAGCTTACAGATTTATCATGGGCTCTACGTGAGAAATGCCTCCAGTCTGCTCTTCACATAAGGCAAGCTGAGCTGAATCGGGCCTCTAATCAAACACAGCAGAGGCTTATCCACCATATCTGCTGTAGATAACCTATAAAGAGATAAGGCATAAAGAAATATAGGTAAAGAACTGAAAAAGTGAAAATGAAGTCTGTATCTCTCTTGCCCTAATGACTGTTCTCTGGCAGAGCTTCAGGTCAGGCTTCTTTCTGTTGCATGTGTTGTATAACATCTGTGAAATAGAATTTGTATAACCCCATGACCTTCTATACTCTGAAAAGATGAGCATCTCAGTAGTTTCAAGGAAAATTATGATGCCAGGTGAACTCAGAAAATGGTACTCCATAGCATATGGCTTTCCTAGTCATCCCTCAGCTCGTCACTCAAAAATGCAGTGGTATTAAACAGCCACCTAGTTTGTTTGTTGCTTCTGTTTTAGGAGTACGTTTATGAAGTTCTGAATCTGGGTTAATGGGATATAATACAAATCAGTAATTTGAGTGATAGTAATATTGTAACGGCATTTGTCCTGGGCTACCAGCATTGTTGAGGAACGCAGGCAGAATGCCAGACTGCAGACTGGTTCCACCTGCAGGATTATACTTTGTGCTGTGTAGACATTTCCTCGCAGGTTACACTATCGTATGGCCGGTGTAACATATGAGGAGCACAGAAGATTCAGACTACCACAAGAAAAAAGCAGGGCTAACACGCAGGGCTAACACGCTGGCAAAGAACCTAATGCATACTGAATATATTTCATGCTCAGTTATTACTGTCCTTTTACAAAAATGACTGGTTGCAAGCAAACTCCTATTCCTTTAATAGTTTATGCAGCAATCCACAGTGCTTGAATATCTGCACCTTTCAAGCATTATTAAACCTCTAAAAGCTGTTTACAAGTTAAGTCTCTCTGTTCTGTCCACTTCCATCCTATAGGACAGCTAGCTTGGAAACAAGTGAGTACATAATCAGACATTCCCTGCTGTTCTCACTTGAATGGTTTAGAGTAATTTGTTGGTTTTTTTTTTGTCATATGTAAGGAGTGCATACGTATAAGGCCATGTAATCAAGGTGCTGCTATATGATTACTTTGCTGTTTAATTTTTTTAAAGAGTTTTAATTATGTAAAATTATGAAAATATGTTGTTCATGAGTAATTTTTCAGGAGTAGATCTCTAACCAAATGTTTTGCATTTGTCTGTAAACAGCATTCTTTGCGTGCAAGAAATTTTTATGGGAGCTTTATTAAATATTTCTAGAAGGGATTTATTGTTGTAATAAACTGGTTCATGTTCATCAGCAGAGCTCTTTTTATTATCTATAACACTTAGGTGTGAATACATTATATGCAAACTGTAGCATTGATGGGTGGG
Organism: Meleagris gallopavo; assembly: GCF_905368555.1. Classification (NCBI taxonomy): domain Eukaryota; kingdom Metazoa; phylum Chordata; class Aves; order Galliformes; family Phasianidae; genus Meleagris; species Meleagris gallopavo. Next base: position 5,015,607 of record NC_139407.1, on the reverse strand, counting down.
AAATACTGGAATTTGTTCAAAATGATATTTATTTTGGAACTTTATGATAAGCTTGCATCCATGGGACTGTTGGAAGAAAATTGTTTTTGTGTGATCAGTGTGGAGATAGAAGGCTGTGGGGAAGTTCAGCAAATATTTGCTGAATGCTTTAAGCTGAGCACAGAATCAAATGACAGTTCTGAAAGATGAAAATGCTTGGCAGGAGTTAGGATGCTCTTATGTGATCGGCAGTCTTAGAGATAATGATCAGTATTACACAGGAAGGTGTACAGCCTTTGAAAACAACAGGAAAAATAGTTTATTTCCCCTACCCTGTCCCATAGGCTAGTGAAGAGGAAAATGCAACATTTTTTCTGTTTCCTTATCATGCGAGTTATGACATTTTGAAACTAAATGAAAGTGAACTGAGTATCAGCATTTTTTGTGCACATTTTTATTCGTTTAGCAAATCTGTGCATCTTTCTGGAAGTGCCTATCTTTTCTGTTTTGAAGAGTTATTTTGCTGCTGTGATTTGCTCCAGAAGATGCATATGCAAGCAACAGGTCCTTTCAAAACATTTTGCTGAAGAAATAATTGGGAAAAATATATAGAACCAAAGCAGTGTGTCTTGCCATTAGCAGACCACTCTATTTCCTTTGGAAAATCTAAAAATAATCTACCTAAATGGAAGTTCTCCTAGATTGCAGTCCATTTACGTTCATTTAATATGAATTTATTGAAGGCTGGTGTAAAAGCAACAATTTATAACTATTTTTACCTTTCTGTTTTTTTTAACACAACTTCCTGACAGAATAATTTTGTAGGATTAATGTTAAATTTTACACTTCTGCCTCTCTTGAGGGATATTCTCTGTCTGGACACTTACACTTGCCTGCCTTCATCAATGGCACACAACTGTGTGTGTCATCATACTTAGCACATTCTGAATTAGAAACATTCCTCCCTACTAATAATGCACCTGCTATGGATTGCATCCTTAATGTTTCATCTTCAGAAAAATGACCAGGAAACAATAGAAAGTTTGCAAGAGGAAATTTGTGGGCTGGATTGCCCTCATTGTTGATTGATTGAAAATGGTTGCTCTTTACTCATGAAATCATCTGTGAGATCCTCCACAAAATTAACATCCCTTTGATTGAAGATTTGCGTTTATGTCAGTCGTGCGATTCAGAACAGTATGAGCTTTTTTTGTTGCAGGTCTTGAACATGCTGTTAAGAATTACTTTCTTGCTGTTCTTATTTCTCCTGTGTGAGCGTTCAGATTCAGGAGATCCAATCTTATGAATTCCAACAATTTATTAAAATTAAGAGCAAGCTATTCAAGTGTACCTTGGTGGTTAAAAAAAAAAAACTGGAATCAGAAGTATAGTTGGATACATCATACTGCAACTTATATTTTTTTCTGTTTTTGCCACCTGTAAGTATACTGACTAGACGCTGTCATTAAGGAAATGCACAATGTATCCATTGTATTGAGCTGTCAACTAAGTTTAATGGACTGGAACAGTCAAAGAGGAACCTTTTTTACCATATATTTGTATCATAAAATGTTCTATAATCACTGTATAATGAAAGGCAGACATTTATTTTCATTACAGTCACTCAACACGAGTGATACCTTAAAGCAGGGTGAACCAGTGATCATTATTACAACATTCTGCACATTCAAATACTGTTTCTTTGCTTTTCTCTAGATATTTATCTGGGAGAACAATTCTGGTTTAAGAAATGAATGTCACATGCTTCATATAGCTTCAGTCTTTATTTCCCCCCTACTATTTAAAGTTATTTTGAAAATATATTTTTGGTGAGGTGTTGTTAGGTACTAGTTGATGTAAGTAAAAATCACATCTCTTATGCTCTGGTAGGATGGGGACACTCACAAGGCGTGATTACCTGCTATTAGGAGAGATAAAAGCTTTATAGCTACTTAGAAACTTTTTTTTTTTTCCTCAGTTCTTCTCTTTAGGTCCCTTATAAAAAGGGACGATCAAAGATTCTCTCTTTTGAAAAGTATTTCAGCTTCTTTCAGTAAGTTGTTTGCCTGTTTATTGTTGCATTTTTTTAATAAATTCCTTTATCACAAACGTAACTGATCATAATTTCCATTTTTAATTAAGGCATCATTTGAAGATGTTGGAGGGTGTCCAGAGGAGGGCCATGAAGATGATTGGAGAGCTGGAGCACCTCTATTATGAACAAGGGCTGAGGTAACTGGGTTTGTTCAGCCTATTGAAGAGAAAACTCCAGGGAGACCTCATTGTGGCTTTCCATTACTTAAATGGATCTTATTAGCAAGAGGGAGACTGATGTTTTATGCAGGCAGATAATGATAGAGCAAGGGAAAATGATTTTAAACTAAAAAAGGGAGATTTATGTTAGATCTTAGGAAGAAATTTTTTATTCAGAGGGTAGTGAGGCACTGGAACAGGCTGCCCAGAGATGCTGTGGATGCCCTATCCCTGGAGGGATTCAAGGTCAGGTTGAACAGGGCTGTGGTCAGCTTGATCTAATGGGTGGTAACCCTGCCCATGTCACAGGATTAGAACGAGGTCATCTTTAAGGTCTATTCCAACCTAACCCATTCTGTAGCACTGTATGATCTTACTCCTTTTCCCTGCTAAAGAGAATTTCACATTCAAAGAATATGAATTGTTATTACAACCTTTCACTTTCCTCTGTTAAATAGTTTTCCATTTCTGCATCTCTAATTTCTAGCTTTATTATTCCTTATTTCACCCCATATTTTATTCCAGTCATACCTTTATTGATGCCTTCTCAACTGCTCCTGTTCAGATTTTTCATTAATGCTGACTGATAAGATTTAAAAAATATGCTTCTACCCACAATGGAAGAAAGAGGAAAGATGTTGAGGTGAGAGAAGCACCTTTTAAATAGAGCATCATCCATTGTGTGTCCCATGGAGGTTCCTATGGAAGGAGCAGGCTTTACTGATGCAGAGCTGATGAGACAGGAAGTGAAAGCCTCACTGCATTCATCCATTAATGGTAAATAAATACATATAATGAATATTTTTTTACTTAACAGTCATAGTATTGTAGGTATTTTCCAAGCTAAAGAGAATGTAGTCTGTAAGACTGTATGGAGGTCGTGGGATATACTAGGAAGACAAAAAAAAGTGGGAAATGGAAAGTTCAGAAATAAAATAAGCTATTTTGTTCTTTTTCTCACAATAAAATCAAACACTTCTGCCTTAGTAGAGAAGAATGAATTCAGGCAGCTTACATAAGAGCATTCCTATTTTTTAGTATACAGCTAACCTAGGTGACTTCAGTACTGCGGTGTAGAAATGCTGTTGATTTACTCTTAGGACCTACCTGAATCACACAGAATGTTCTGTGAACCCAGTTCCAAGGGAAACCTGTCTACATATCCTATGGTACAAGTAAATTATCTTGATTTAGTATTTTCCATATACCCTTCATGTATTTTCCATGTGATGTCTTTTTTTTTTAAACATTAACAAAGTACGTAAAAATTAGATAACGTCGTCAGTGAGAAGACTTTCATTTCTAAAATCAGAAAATAATATTATATATTTGAGTAGAATATAACTCAGTGCTTCAAGAATTACAGAGAGGATGTTGGTTAATCTTCAGTGGTGTTGATTGGTTGTTGTTTTTTGTTTCTTTTCCCTGTCAAAGGTTGTTTGAGCTCACAAACATGTATACCATTTTCTGCCAAATTCATTTTTCTTTCTTCCTGTTTATTCCTTCTATCTCTTAACTCTTGTTAATGACAACATAAAGCTAATAGTATATGTACACTAGCAAATCTCAAATCATCAGGGTAACATAGTCACTTAAAAAATGCCTTCAAGTTATTCCATTTCCCAAGATACATAATCTGTACTTTTTTTTTTTGTCATTCCTTTAATAATCTGTAAGTTAGCTGAGCATTAGCTGATTAAGTAATAAAAATAGTATTGTTTTTTATGGTGGCAAAACTGAGAAAGCTAGGAGGATTGGAGTCCCAGTGTTCAATCGCTATGTAAACACAAGTTGAAACCATTCCTCCCTTACTCTAGAAGCCTTAGTCCTTTGCTGTTTTATGCATATGCTTAATATTAAATTAATCTTATCCTTTGCCCCTATTTGGTTGTCACCAGGACCTTAGAAATGCTTGTGTCTGCAGTCTTAGATACTCGTGGGATGAGAGATCACTGGCTCTTTTGCAGATACCAGAGCAGTCTGACAGCTCATGCTTCTACATGCATAGCCATGTCCTCTTGCCTCTCCGTTGTTCTGTACCTCAGAGCAAAAAAAGAGAAAGCATAGCATGTCCCCTGCAGCGTAACGGTTCAGTTCTGCTGAATGCTGATAAGAGGAAATATTCTTTACCCTTTTAAGGACCTACAGCTATAATGAGCCTTCATGAAGGCAATAATAGAAACCATTGTTTCAATCTGACTTAAAGCAAAATAGTTTATTTTAATGTTGCATACTGAATATGTGTGATTGCAGTGAGAAATTTTTTATCTAAAGATGTGTGTATTCAGTTTTTCTACCACATTTTTGAGTGTCTGAATTTAAAAATGATGATAACAATTTCTTTGTTTTTATTTACTTGCTGCCAGTAGATAAAATAGCAAAGAGAGGATGTTAAGATTGCATAAATTAGAGCACATCAGTTCATAAGGCAGTAGATGGAAGTTACTATGGAAACTTCCATTCAAAGTATTTGTTACTGTGATTATTCCATGCTTATTCTTGCATTAACCGATGAGCAATAAAACAGTTGTTTGAAACATTAGGTAACAAATCTAGAAATGTAACTGGAAAGTTACTAAATACCAATAATAGCATTATTATTACAATAAACAAAACATCAGCATCACTTCTGTTACAGACCATTTGCCAAAAAATTTACACCATTTAATCTGTGGTCAGTCATTCTTTATTTTGGTTACAAAGATGGGACAACACAAGCTTAGCACAGATGAAGATATCAGCAAAGATGAATACCGAATGTCAAGAGAGTACTGATAGCAAATTTTCTTTTGTGTGGTTAAAATTATAAGGGTATGAAATGCTTCATAAAAGACAAGCATTACTATTTTTAAAAAATCTAGAATCATACAATGGCTTGGGTTGGAAGGGACCTCGAAGCCCCCCTTGTATTGGGCAAGGTTGTTAGCCACACAGTCAGACTGCCAAGGAACTCATCCAGCCTGGCCTTGAGCGTCTCCAGGGATGGGGGCATCCACAACCGCTCTGGCAGCCTGTTCCAGTGCCTCACCACTTTCTGAGTGAAAGTCCTAGGTATAGTACTTCGAATGGGGCCTCACAAGGGCAGAGTGGAGGGAAACAGTCACCTTTCTCACCCTGCTGGCCACTCCTCTTCATGCCAGCTGGGATACCGTTGGCCTTTCAGGCTGCAAGGGCACACTGCTGGCTCATATCCAGCTTTTCATCCAGCAGAACCTCCAAGTCCTTTTCAGCAGGGCTGCTCTAAAGGAGATAATCTCCCTGTGCACCAGCCCACGTGCAAAACCTTGTGCTTGGCCTTATTGAACCTCAGTAGTTTTTCATGAGTCCACTTTTCAAGCCTGTCTAGGTCCTTTTGGATGGCATCCCTTCCTTCTGTTATATTGACTGCAACGCTCAGTGTCATCTGCAAACTCACTGAGGGTACACACAGTCTCACAGTCTTTGTTGACAAAGATGTTGTAGAGCCCCAGTCCCAAAACACGTGTCTGGGGGACACCACTCGTGATTGGCCTCTGCCTGGATATAGAGCCATTGACAACAACTCTTTAGCTATGAAGTAGGCTACCTAAGAACGAAATCCTGGGTTAGAAAGATGGGTTACCTACTGCAGCCCTCCTCCTATTGTGCTAGGTGGTGAAAGCCAGTGCATTAAGCTCAGTGCTATGATTTTAACAGGCATGTGAAGTCACCAAGTCAGCAAATGGCCTGATGTGCTGCTGGAAGAGCAAACTAAACAATTTTATTGTTTCCCAGAGAATAAAAATTGTTGTGGTCTTACTCCTCAAAGAATAACTTCTTTGTGTGTCCTCTGTCCGTGTCTGATTTTCTATTAGTTCAGCTAAACAGGAACGTTTACTGTTCGGAGTCATTTCATGAGATTCTACTGAGTGGTGCCACTTCTTGTGAAGTAGTCCCATGCTGAGGGGAGAGTTGGGTGTTGGGTGACTGAAAGCTGACTTGGATCCTTTGGCTTCTCTGCACTGGGATTAGTAAGATTTTAAACCATAGATGAGAAGTGAGATACTTCTCTTCAGCAGCTATTTGCTTTGGGAGCTCTTGAGTATGGATTGCTTTTTGTGTAACTTAAATCAGTTACTGAAGGCCATCACAGTCTCCTTTGAGTGAGGCACGGGTGCTGGAGCCCTGACTCATTCAGCAGTACATTTGCTGAAACTGGTGTTGTTTAGATAGAGTACTAAGACTGATCATTGTGGGAAATAGGTGCAAGTTGCCATCTTTTATCAGAAGACAAGATATGTGAACAACAGCTGAGGTCCCTTGGTTTGTTCAGAGCAGAGGAGGCTGAGGGAAGGCCTCATGGCAGACTTCAGCTCCTCACGGGGAGTGGAAGGTGGTGTTGATCTCTGCTCTCTGGTGATAGTGACAGGACCCAAGGGAATGGAATGGCATGGAGCTGCTACAGGTGGGGTCAGGCTGGATGTTAAGAAAAGGCTCTGCACCAGAGTGTAGTCAGTCACTGGGACAGGCTGCCCAGGGTACCAAGTTGCCAGAGTTCAAGGAGCATTTGGACGTTGCTCACAAACATAGGGTTTGAATATTGGGTAGTTCTGTGAGGAGCCAGGAGTTGGACTCAATGGTTCCTGTATGTCCCGTCCAACTCTAGGCATCCCGTTACTCTATTTACTTCATACGGTCAGCATGATGTGAGTACAAAGGTGCTAAAATAAAGGAATTTAGGTTCAAAATTTGCTTCTTATCCCCGGTTCTGCTTTTGTTGCCTTTTATCATTTTTTTTATAAAAGTTTCATTAACATCTGCATTGTGAAAGTCTGCTTCTGTCTGACCACATTTGCCAGTTGAACTATTCAGTAGGTGCCTTGGTGTATAGGAGATGTTTCCCCTTTGCTTTGCCAGGCTGTGCAGTAAGTACAGAGGGAGAGCTTCTGGATCAGGGAGAGAGCCAGACGTCTAAATCAGCTTTTGCTCACCACTCTGTAAAGCAAATTATCCAAAGCGTAGTTGAGGGCACTGGCTATGGAGAGAAGCTCTCTGACAGCAGATGGTTGGGTTCCTGCACTTAAGAGGAAGTGGAGAATAGCTGTTAGGAAAGCACTAATGTTTGAGTTTAAAGTAATAAACAGTGAGCTGAACAAGCAGTACTTTGTAAAGAATCTCTGATATGAAAACCAATATGAAGCCATCAACAGAAACAAAAGAGGTTGCAAATAGCCTTAGTGACCAGATTAAGTGATGTACAGTTTGTCAAGCATAGCACTGCTAGGAAAGGTGTGTTTTGCATTCATCTGTCCCCTGGGAAACACAGCAGAAATGAATGTGCACGCTCATATAATGGTAAACGTTTTTAAGCATACAGAATGCCTACAGAATTTTAAGTTGTCCTTCCCTCCCCCCAAGGGAAATCAAGAAACAAAAATGGAGTAACAAGTATTTTATATCGTTTAATTAATTTATTTATTTATAGAATCAGACATTTTGTAATTGATTTTAATTACTGCCTCTTTTTGCTATTAGGCAGATTCGGAATCTCTTACCCACTCAAAGCATTTTATGTTAGTCTCTTTCTTTAATTAGCCATATTTCAAAAACATATTTCTTTAAGAAACTTGACGTGCAGTTGTAGAGCTTACAGAATTACTGCTGTGAGAAAATGATAAAGCTTTCTGTAGTGTGAGAATTGATGCTGTAGCCCCAAATCCTAGTAAGAGCAACTGCACAAAGTATTTATGGTACCCCATAATGACTCCTAAAAACAAGGTGCATACGTGTATAAAAAAACAAACAAAAAATTTGCAAACAAAATAGAGATTCTGAGATTAAAAATGAATTAGGTAATTTGTTCGATGTAGCTGCATGAAATTTGTTTGAAGGACTCTTCTCTTGAGAACTCTTTTTTTCAAGTTACTTTTGTATTATTCTCCATTGATTCATATTTGACCGTGATCTGTGGTCGTAGCTGTTGGATCACCTTGATTCTTTCCTTAACAAGAAGAAATTCTTATTCTTATTTTGCCATGAACTGGTAAAATGTTTTCAAACTGTTTTAAGGGAAGGGGAAAACTGAATGACAACTGGGCAGAAACATTTATGCTGGCTATATTCTTAGCAAGGCCAAGTGCAAAAAGCTGAAGAAGTAATGATTATGTAGCTTTGCCTGTATGTTTAAAAGAACAGTAATTGAGTCATTCTTTGGCTGTACAACCTTGAAGTCTGCCTGTGTTTCATAGTGTCAATTAGTTAGCCAAGTGACTGTTTGGGATTGTTTAAAAAGTCATTGTAATATTAATGCCAAATTTGGAGGAACACAAAACATTGTTGTCATCAGTAATTACTCTGTGTTTAAATAATCAAAACATTAAAATGATCCAGGGTGGAACAACTTGATCCAGTACTATGGTAGCAAATGGATAATAATGCTTGCTTTCTTCTGGACTACATCTTGAGTAGTTTTGCTTAAGCTGGTTTGTTGTGGTTTTTTTTTCTTTTTTTACATATAATATGTTTTGATATTTAGTGTTTGTAAAACGATTATGACTGAATAAGGCTCTGTTCAGAGGAACAAAGAGGTCTCCGGTGGGGTTGATTCTGCTGAATAGAACTGGCAGGTGTTACTTTGCATTACAATAGGATCAGTACAGCACCTCCTCCATTATGTCCCTTCATAATGCTACTGCAATTTCGATCAGCATTGTTACTGGAGTCCTTCAAGGGATGTCATTAGTAGTTATGGAGGCTATTAAAATAACTTTCGATTCTATTGATAATTTTAAAAAGATTTAAACCTGAATGCAGTGTTTATAATTGCAGATCTTTTTTTTTTTTTTATCTGGTGTCTCCTATTCCTATCATTACTTAAGGGTATATTATTTTTCTCCTTATTTCTTCATTTGTGAAGCTGTGCAAAAAAAAAAAGAAAATCACTAAAGAGAAACATATTCTTTAAGATGCTAGACTATTTTGTCAGAACCAGCATGCTAATAGGGATCTCCCTCCTTCTCTTCAGAGCTTTGCTTCCTTCACTGCCAGTGACAGCAAAATTACTCACTTGGATACCACAGTCCTTTGAGCTACTGCCTCCTTTGCTTTACTTTAAATCTTCCCTTTTCTTCTTAATTTTATGCACTCCTCTGATTCATCCTCCAACCATTTCATTAGAACGGTTTTAAAGCTTAATTTTCTGCAGAAAAACCTGTTCTACATCTATCTGTTGTTCTGCCTTCAGCATCAGCTCTGATGTGCACCAGCGCAGAGACTTGTCCCTTTTCCATCTCAGTTAGGTCTTGTGTGGTTTTTGATACAACAATTCAGTCTAGTTGAAAATGTGGGCCTGTCCACTGGAGATTCATTGCTGCATGCTCACCTTCAGAAAGAGCCTTTGAAAGAGGCTCTGCTTTGCAGCTCCTCTAAATAGCACCACGCAATGCTGAATCAAGAAAAGAATATCTAGGTGGGTTTGCAATAAACTTTCATTTTGAGCCTTCATTTCATGCAGAACGAGCTCAGACTATTCAATTTTCAGATATAAGGACCGTTTCTGAAAGTTACCCTTTTTTGTCTTCCACATTCTCAGCTTTTGTTTCTGTACTTCTCCCTCTTGCCATACTTATGCTATAATCAAACTGTGCTATCTGCTCATTGATGCTTGCTTTCTTTGATAGCATTTGGAACGTGAGTAATTCTAAATCGAGGAACACACATGCCATAAGGAGGAAGGCTTTTGTCTTTAGCTTTCTAAGGAAAGATTTTTCCTCCTGTTCACTGCAAAATGCAGTATCATCACTCTAATTGTCAATTCTTTCTACGTAAAATCCCTCATCAGGCCTATGGCAGCTCGTAGGACTAAATTTTATTTTCAGATATATAGCATGCACTCAACAGCACTCTGCTTAAATTACTGCAGTTCGTATCCCTGAACAGTAACAACTGCCCAGCCTTTGCGCATCAGTCCATCTTCCTTTTAACAGAAGCACTACTTTTTCCTGTTTGTTTCACTGAGTTTTTTGGAGCAAGTGAATTTTCTGAATTTGGGACCTGTAATGCCAACATAAGGCATTTGCAAGTCTGTACTATGCTATTTAGCCTTGTTCTATTACAAATAATATACAAATATTAAGTCCTGATGGTAAAGGATGTTTTTGTTCCCTGTATTTCTCACCCTGTCATTAAAAGAATTTGCTCTAATGCCCATCTGAAATCTAGATTTCACATATCTAGTAGTATTACTAAGCAGAAGACTGTGAACGTTTGGAATAGGTTATGTATGTTAGAAAATAAATTGCATGAAACTTATCAACCTGGATAAAAACACAATTATGGAAGGATTTTATGGGTCTATAAATTTATGACTTCCATGGAAAAGGAGAAAAAAGAGCACCACTCACTCTCCCAAGAAAGGAGGAACTAATTATGTGATAGAGTACTGGTTAATTATTGGATCATATGTTGACTGCTCATTTATCTCTTTGCAGTCGGGATTTTAGCTGATGTGTTCCTTATTTGTTTTGCATAGTACAACCTTTTTGTGTATCATCAAACGGATATAATAGAATTGAAATGACTGGCTTCAGAATGAGACACGAGTATGCATGAACTGACTGCATCAGAGATGTCACTTCAACTACATGCTCCTTTCCCAATGCTTCCTGATTTTATGCTGTCAAGTCAGTTCCCAAATACAATCACATTTTCCCTAGCTCTGCATAATATTCAAGGTTATTACCCAGCTGCCAAAGGTGTAGCTGACTGACAATGGAATGAAGTTAGGATAAACAATAATGTTTTATGGTTAGCACAGTGCAGAATAAAATGTCAGCTTCGATTTCTTAACTATGAGCATTCACAAGCACTGTATCACTGTATCCATCTTGCCATTCAAAGTACTTTTTCATCCTCAGCAAACTAATGGAAAGAGACAAGGGAATCATATGTCTGACAGATGCAGCATTTGCCTATTTGAGGACTCCTCCTTAGACTTAATCATGCACAGGAATGCTATTGATATCCTCTGATTTCTGTGTAAAAGATAAGGTTTATTTTTACTATATATTGCAGCTCTTAATACCGTATGGAAAGGTTATTATGGTTGCAGTCCTGAACAACACAGAGGTAGAAGATGCACAAGGACACACCTTGGTTTTTGAGCTAAAAGAATTCAGAACAGCTTCACTTATTTGGCCAATCATTCTGTTTATAAAGGAAAGCTATCCTTAAAAATACAGAACAAGCAGACTTGAATACAGAGCAGAACTGTGTTGGAATTGTAGTGCTATTTGTTGGTGAGTTACAGTTGTGGGGTTCCTTTCAGCTCGTACAGTGTGGGGTTTGATAAAAAATAAAGCTGCAACTCAGTTTGCTTTGCTTGAAAAAGTTCTGTAAAGAATTACTTGATTCTTTTAATGCCTCCAATATTCAGAAAAAAGAGTTGATGCTGTATTGACACTTACATTAAAAAGTAATTATTATTGTAAATGTATAAGTTATTCATAAATGTATAAATTATTATAAATTTTATAAAATTATATAAACTTTTATATAAATTATTATAAATGTTATTAATTTTTTGAGAAAAGGATGAGTTTCAATACCAAAATACTTTCAAGATAATTCATTTTATCTATAATTTAAGAAGTCTTTTCCTTTCTTCCTCATTCCTAAATTTACTACTGGATAAAATGCATTAAAGAATCTATTTCACAGACATTTGTTTCCTGTGCAGTGTTAGAATTCTTAATATCACCTGATGAATCAGAAGATCCTACTGCCCTTGCTGGCTTTGGACTGGTTCCTAGGTGAGAATGTCTTTGAAATGCATAGAAATAAAGGAGAGAATAAACAGTTGAAGTTTAATTGTCATAACACAAAATTTCTATTAGGAACAAATGGAGAGAACATTAAATGGACACTGGATAGGATTACTCTACTGAAAAGTTTTCTATGAAGAATAGGATATTTTTTTTTCTATCAGTGAGATGACCTTTATTGTGAAAACAGTAAACGTTTATTGCAAACACAAAACACTTTTAATTGAGTATCTATGCCTAAATAGTGACTAAGAATTCCTACCATAGAATTGTCCAGAAATACTTATTCTTTGTTTCAGTTCACTCCCACGCTCAATGTTGGTTTTTTGTTTTTTTTTTTTTTAATAGCTTTCCTCTTGAAAACAATGGCAGTTTCAGCAATCTGTGCAATATCAGACATCAGAGCTCCATGTACACATAATTTATGCATCTTTTGTAGTAGTCCTTTATTTTCAGCAGTGAAATATTCAAAAAACTGTATTGCAGACTCATAATATGACTGTTTCTCTCTTATTGCAGCCATGGGTAAGCAGGAGAGCTTTAAGATACATTGGTGTATAGTTATCACTAAAACGAATGAATTTTGACCTCAGAGATATTGATCCATTGAAACTCATTGCTTCCCTTCTGTTGGAAAGGAGAAATGAAGGTGTTGGTTTCTTAGAGATTCATTTGGAATTCATTTACCAGTTCTCATACAAGTTGACCTTGAGGATATTTTGAGAAAAAAAATTGTGTTCTGTGGTAACAGCATAGGCTAGATTGGCCAGCTATGTTGACTCTTTTGATAGCATCAGCATATAAAGGATGCTTCTCTGTATCTGTTGCAGCTCATCCAAGAGGGAAGGGGCTGAAGAAATGTGAGATCCAATGTGGAGACAATCAGCAGAAGTAAAATTAAGGACATCAAGTTTGTCAGTCAACAGTGAACCAAGAGGTCTCTCAGCCATATTCCAGATGGGTGAGCTTTGTGTGTTGTCTGGCCCTATGCATGACAACTCATTGCTCTGAGTGTAACACAAACTGAGTGAACTAAAAGGTTTTCATTTCACCCTTCCTTAGCTTTGTTATCCTCTAAAATGGCCTTAGATTAAATTTAAGCCTGCTATGATTATACTACTGTGCATCTGTGCTAAAGAGTGTAGGTTGCCATACTGTGTGTCTAAGCAATTCTTGCCTGCTCTTTTGAGCAATTTTTCACAATATCTGAGCTGGAAAATAAAAAGGAAACAAAAGATGTGGGACAGGTGAGCCGAACAGAAGTTTTTATTTCTGAATAATCTGTTGTTTCTTTCATTCTCTTAATTTCCTGTCCTATTTTTACAATTTTTCTTGCTCAACTGCAACAAAACTTGGATTTATTTATTCTTTATATATAAATTCCAGCAAAACTTTGGAGACAGCTTTTGAGAAGAAGAATACGTAACTACATTTGTGTGTGGTTTTGTACATCTGGACACAATTCTCTCTCTTCAAGGACTCCTTTATTTACCATGTTGTTCATTGTTTTAGATAAGTACTTGGCTTCTGATATTGGCTCTTGTATTGTTTGTTGCCTCTAACCAGACAATGATAGAAACACATTTTAGCCTTTTGGCTGCTTGGTCTTTTTGCTCTGAGTACATCTGTGAGATGGACCCTCCCAGAAAGGACAAAAATAGTTATGTTGCCTTCAGGCATGAATAGCCTACCTCTTGGGATGTGCTGGTGAGGTACTTACATTTTCCTTATATTGCCTATCAGTGATTTCCTTCTACTCTTTTGCTTAGCTTACAAAGAAAAGAAAAAAACAAAGCCAAAAAACCGAACCCAACAATGTTCAAACACTATTCCAGCAAGAAAAACATTTTTTTATCCTGCACTATAGGCATGACGGAAAGAAGTCAGAGGGATCTTACAAAACTTTGCTGAGAAAGTTAGATGCACCAATTTAATGTAAAACTACAAAGATTTACAGTGTAGAGATTACCTTTCTGAAAATTGTTATTTTTATTCTTCTCTTTACCTTTGTGGCTATTACAGAATGTCGCCATCTTCGTAAATTAATAGAAGTTTAAGCCAAAGCCTCAGTGACAGTATGCATTTCCATGGAAGGGAGCTGTGTTGCAGAAAGCTATAACTCTCCTTGTTTCCATGTAGGTTCAAGTTAATGATGACTAGCCACATATCTGTAAGAACAGTGAATTTTTTTGGCCTTCTTGGTGGGGGAGCCGCTATCCTTCCAAAATTGTGCATGTTTGCAGCACTGCCAGTAATTTCTGCATTTAAGATGTACTAAAAAGCAAGTTGTTATTACTACTTACCTTGTTCTTATGTGAACATTGAAGTAAGTCACATGCTGGCCCTAAATAAACAAATTAGGAGAAAATTATATTATCTCACTTCAGAGTTATGGAAACTGAACAAAGAGTTCAAAGATGAAATTAAGGTCCTGGCCATTTTGAGCTAATTCAAAGATTGTATTTTTACTCAGCAAACAATATCTTTGCTTATGTTCACTCTCAGTTTGTTCTTCATACATTTTTCATGGGAATTCAAACCCTTTGAAGAGCGGATTGAAGTATACACCTTCCCTTTTTTTTTTCTTTTTTTTTTTTTAAATCAGCTTGCAAGTTGATTTGAAAAGGCCTCCTGTCTGTGATAACCATACAGCAGGCTTCCTGCAGCCACACTGCTCCCTGTGCTCAGGAGTGTTGTGGCAGAGGCAGGCAACTGCAGAAACCAGGATGCCCCACAGTTTCTCCTTCATTGCATGACAAGACGTGACAGTGTAACCCTGTATAAACATGGGTTAGGTGCTGGTTTACTCATCTGAGCTCCTCAGTTAAGCATGTTTGTAGGTAGTAATCCTTCAGAGCAAAGTGCTGAGGCAGTTGTTGGCAAAAGGATTTGGACTGCTGAGTTCATGAAGCAAGGTGAATGACAGTACCACTAGAAGGTTTCCTCATTACAGATCATTGGTTTGTGTTGGGCCAGGTGAGACTCAAAAACTGGGCTGAGCATCTTTCTACATTTTGTACTTAGGTAAAGTGAGATGTGATCTTATTTCGGAGAGCTTTTTTTGGGGGGGAAAGGTGATCTTTAGATGTTGCTTGAAAACCCATACCCTCAACATGAGCATTGTAACTCAAAGTATTATTACAGCCTGCTTTAATGTAATTTTAATACGATGCATTAAAAAGGGAAAAACAACAACAAAAGTTTCACAGGTGGCTGAGAAGTAATTAACATTTGGTTACTGAAAAAACAAATGTTAATTGAAGTTTGCCTAGAGGCATACTCAGAAGTAAGAAGGGTAGTCATCAATGCTGGATGCACTTCTCTGGGCTATCACAGTGTATAATGAGGCAATAAATACGTTTTGTAATGTCTTACTTGTTATTTGATATTGATATGATTTACTTTACAGCCTGCTATTTTGCTGTACTTCAGTCACATATCAACATACAGCAGCAAACTCCGAAAATGACATAATGAAATACAAGCAGGTATGGAATGCATTGTACATGTGACAGAAAATGAAGTGAGGCAAACAATATTTTAGAGTAGGATTATCTATTTTGCTCGAGACACTTACTAGAATTATTTTTCTGCATTGATTATTCATAATCCAAACACTTGATGGTATAAATTATATACTATATACTATGTTTTCCAAACTATTAGGTTGTTTTCCAAACGTTAGGCTGGAGACCACCATTAAGTACTTCTGGACTGTTTCATGGCAGATCTTTATTTCAAACAAGCAGAGAGAAAAACCTTGTCATTTAACCACTTGAAAGAATTATACTGTGGAATAGTTACGGTTCATTCAGTTTTTCTCTTTTCCAGATGGGGGAAAGTTTACTAAAATTCTTCCATAATACAAAGAGAAAATATATCCACACTCTCCCTAAGAAATAAAAGTGAAAAAAGTCAGAACAGAGAGAGGATTTTTTTTTTAGAGCAGAAGTCCAACAGTTTGACAACTGTATGTGTGAAAGGGCACTGAGTGAGGCCTTGACTAGAATACAGTAGTCTGTATGAAAAATGGTCCTTCAGTTAACCTGGAGTCTTAGAGGACTGTCAGTCCTCACAGCATGTGTGAATAGACCCTATATGCTTGCATTTTTCACTAGTTATGCCCCCATAAAACTTTCTTAATCAGTGGAAATTTCACATTTGGCATTGCTGCCATAATTTTTTTAAATGGTCAGTTAAATTAAGACATTCTCTTGAAGCACGTTTGGTATGTTTTAAATGCTTTTCAGTGAGGAGAAGAATTTACGAGATATCATAAAACGTTCTCTAGAGCTGATGACTGGTACAGAAGTCTAAATGAATGTGTTTGATTTTCTGGGCAGAATTATGTGAAGTTTCTGAATCATTAACCGCTTACTTGGTAGTTCTCATTAAACCACCTGTTTTAAATTTTGTTTTGCAAGAAATCTGCAATTACTTCAGCCCCCCGTTTACTAAAATACTTTTCAGTAGTTACATTTTTAAAGGGCTTTCTGAACAGAAAAAGCATGTTAGTAAGATTTTCCAGATTCATGCTGTTTTTGTTGATTTATTTATTTATTTATTTATTTATTTATTTTTAAGTCATTTTAGCTCTCACCAAGTTGCTTCTGTGGTGACTGTTTCTATCTGAAGATGCATGGATGCATGTATTTTTTTCAGCTTGTTCTACCAGTATCAACCTTCATATCCAGTAGCTGTGACAAAGAAAGAAATTAAACCTCATCAAGATGAAGTAGTGGTGAGTTTTCTTCATAATGTGGATAGATTTCATTTAAAACTAGGTTTCCTGCTACTTTCTCCAACAGTGAAAATAGCATAACACATGTAAAAAGAGCAGAAGATGGTCAGCTGAAACCACAGTATCTTCTAATTTGCCTTTTGATTTCCTTCACAAGGAAAATAAGAAAAATATTAGAGATGTTAGATAGCAATCTAAATCTGAAATGATCAAAAACACAGCAAGTTTGTTTACCTAAAGTCCATGTTCACACATTTCTGAAGTATGTTAACATGATTCTTCTTAGCCTTCTGGAGTTAAGTCTTCCAAAACAACACTGTGCTATGACAGAGAAACACTTTCAAAGCATTATAATGTTATGAGCAATATATATAGTGCTTTCTATGACATTATTTTATAAAGAGACTTTAGTAGTTTTTCATTCTCAGTTCCTCAGGGTATAGAACTGTTATTTTATGCAGCTGATACTACTTTATTTGTTCAATTTCCCTTAACAAAACTTTATAAAAGAAAACAAAAGTTCTGATACAAGAAAATAAAGATGAATTGCTGAAAATTAGAGAAGCACATTCTCCTGCTTCAGGGAGCAACTTCCAAGCTGGAGAGTTGTCCTATCCCCTCAGTTAGATTGAGCTGTATTGGTGCCTGATTGCTGCTAATTAAGCATTTAAAAGGTTTCACATAGGCTGGAGCTTCAGGCTACAAACAAAAGAAAACATCCATGGTTCATTATGCCTTGAAGATCGTATGGTCAGATATTAACTCTTTACATTATAAATTCATATCAGTTATTTTTCTGAAGAGCTGGCAGACAGTTTTTGTATTTACCCCATTATATCCTTGCAAATTAAATCACAGACACACAGAGGTAGTGCTATATAAATAAATAAAAGAACAATGTTGTTATTTATATTATTCTTTTTCAGTTATACTCCTACTTGTTCACAGCTAATAAATTAAAAGTTCACTAGATATTCCTTATTCTGTGTATCTTTTAAATTAGGTGAAAGATGAATTTATTTGCAAGAGTAACATTCTTGCATTCTCCCAACATTCAGTAGCAAATTATTGATTCAAAATAATTTGTGTAAAGAATAGAAACAAAGGAAAAAAACATGCAATTTGCTTTAACACATCCTATGGGACAGAAGCACACTCTGTATTGCACTAAAGCTATTATATAATTGCATATGAAGTCAGTTCATTATCCTCTCTTGCAGCCTCATGTGAGGGTTGAGCAGAAAGACAAAAAACGTGAAACAACTTCAGAATAACATTGCACACCTCAAAAGAAGACAAGTCTGGAAAGTAAACCTCTGTTGTCTTACCTAAAATGAAGAAAGCAAGCTAGCTTAAAATTACTCATGCTAACCTAAGACAAACAGAAGACGATGGAGACGGAGAAGACCACAGAGGTGAGGTAAGGCATTTGTGAACAAGCACAACTGTTTCTTCTAGTGGACAAAGGGAAGGCGACCAATGTCGTTTACCTGGACTTGAGCAAGGCCTTTGACATGGTCCCCCACCACATCCTTATCTCCAAATTGGAGGGATGTGGGTTTGATGGGTGGACCATCTGATGGATTAGGTTGAAAGGCCACAGACAAAGGATGGTCATCAATGGCTCTGTGTCCAGGTGGAGGCCGGTAACAAGCGACGTCCCCCAGGGGTCTGTCTGGGCTTGTTCAGCCTGGAGAAAAGAAGGCTATGGGGTGACCTCATTGCAGCCTTTCAGTACCTAAAGGCAGCCTACAAACAGGAGGGGAATCAACTCTTTGAAAGGGTAGATAAGAGCAGGACAAGGGGAAATGGTTTAAAATTGAAGGAGGGAAGAGTTAGGTTGGATGTCAGGGGAAAGTTCTTTCTAGAAGGAGTGGTGAGGTGCTCGAATAGTTGCCCAGAGAGGCTGTGGATGCCCCGTCTATCCGTGGAGGTGTTCAAGTCCGGGTTGGATGGGGCCCTGGGCAGCCTGGTCTGGTATGAAATGTGGAGGTTGGTGGCCCTGCATGTGGTGGGGGGAATTGGAGCTAGATGATTCTTGAGGTCCCTTCCAACCCTGGCTATTCTGTGATTCTTTGGCCCTGGCAGAGTGTCCAGCACACGTGGGAAAGGCAACCAGAGCAGTGGTGAGCCTCTTCTACACATGTTCTTCGTAGGGACAGGGCAGTCTCAACTTTGTAGAGTGTCTCTCATTGTTATTCTGCGTTGCTATTTCTCAGCTTGATGAAGGTGCAACCAGAAATTCTGAAGAAGATTTAGGTCGCAGCTTGTAGTCAAGAATAGTTTGATGTGATAACTGTAATGAAGTCATGTACCCTGAAGTCAGGAGTAGCCTGAGATGTGTGCTATTACAAATATTCTGAACATGTTGGTATACTGTCGTAGCTTTAAATCATACCAGGTATAATCATGTCATACGTTTGCACATATTTAAATAATTCTTTTGTTTAGTGCAGGGAAAAAAACATTAGAGGAGCATCTCTGGCTATAAGCATATCAGTATTTTATCTGATCTGTAGTCTCTAACAGGTATGGAACAGCCCTTTAAAGTGATTAATGTATTGTTGATGTATTAATATTTGTACACAGTGTTGTTTTCTATCAGCCTCCAAACTGAAGCATGGCATGCCTAGTATCTTTCATCTACAAATCTTGTTTGCTCAATTAATACAGAGCCTATAGTGGTTGGCTTTCATGTTGCTGCCTTGCTAAACTTTGCTGCTGAAGTAACTGTGTGTCATCAGAGAGATTTACTCTTAGGTTTCTCTTGATAAAGCATGAGGATTACGTGGGAGATTGTGAGTGCCTTCGAATGCATCTCATCTGAAAGCAAGTGGCACTCCATTGCCCCTGACCCTAGCCTTTGCACTCTGAAACACTTCAGGTCTGGTGGCACCAGCCGAGGCTGTTCCCTGCAGTGACTATGGACATACTCATTGTGAATTCTCTGTGCTTTTCACCTCCTCTGATGCCCAGCTGAGATAATAAGAAGTAATCTCTGGGCATTCGTTAGGCAGTATACAGTTTGTCTCCTACAGATCAATATCCTAGGCAGGAGGGACTGTACTGGTGGTTCAGCACTTCTGCACGAGCACAGTTAATTACATAGGTGAGCCCTGTGTTTAGACAGCCTTTCATCCTTGATCTGCCTAACAGCCTCTCTGCTAGGGATTATCCTCTCCCTTCACTGACTGATACAGCAGCACACTTTATCTGTGTCATTTGAGATACAGATGAGATACAACAGCACTGTCTATAGGTGCTCTGAGTTCTGTAGCATTTTTAAAAAGAGCTTCTATAACGAAAACTCCATTATGAAAGATACAAAGGAAGCCCCAGTTGCAAGTATTCTAATCAAAGGAGAGCTCCCCAGGTGCCACTGAGGACAGAAATTGTGATGAGCTCTTTTCTGCTCTAAATTACTAATTAAGTTTTTCTAAAGAACACCTACTAGGAATCGTGAAGTTTTATGGCAAATGCAAAACAGCAGCTGTTTTTTAATTGTTGTTTGCATTCTGTATCTCTGGAATGATAAGCTGGAGACACTCCCAGTTAGAAGCAGTGCAGATCAGAGAGAACATCATTAATATAAGAGGATAGGACTTAAGCACACAGAAGACATGAAATTTATGGATGAGTTTTAATAATTCTCTCTCTAGGGTTTTTTGGCATGTTAATATTTCTATGGCTTGTTTTGTGGAATGAGACTCTCATGCTGTTGTGAGAATCTCATGATGAATATCTGCCTATCATGCCACAGAACATTAATTACAATTTTAAATCTTTAAATTCTATACAACAATCACTATTTAGATTTTCACCTTTAAAAAATTATTATCATTAGAGAATCATCATTGATGATCATCTTGATTGTTCAAGAAAACGACTGCTTACAAGAAGAAGCCTTTTGTGTCAAGTTTTCGAACAGCCACCACTCTGTATGTATAGACTTGCCTGTTCACATTTGTAGTATCCTTCCTTGTACTTAGCCCATTGATGGACTTGTGTGGGCCAGTGTGTAAATGTATACACACATCTTATTGGTTATGATTGATAACCAATTTTTTGTATTAGTATGGAATAGATGTATGATTCTGTTATTTTTTTTAGCTAGGTTTTCAACAGTCACAAAAGAGGAGAAATGCTGGTGAGAGGAATACTTGAAAACAGAAGGTAGGAAAGAAGAAGGGTTAAAATTTTGACACTGCTTTCTTTGAATAATTTATTTAACACTTCAAAATAGGTGACGTAACTTTCAGGTCTGTCAAGCCAATTTAGATATACTAATATAGGTTTGGGAATGTAATTAAAACATTTTTGTACAGCTCAAAAATATTTTTGGAGAATATTGCAGGAGAAACTAACTACTCTTAATTACATTTTAATCACTATAGGAGTTAGAGACAGCTAGGACACATTGAATCAAGTTTAATCCACAAACGTGCCTTATGAAAACCTTATGAAAAGGCTGTTTTTAGGGCTGAACATACAAAATCTAAAGATTTAACAAAATCCTAATGCTGCTATTTATACATGTGATGGTTGGTTCCAGGGGTGACCAGCAGACAGGAGCATTACAGAGACCAGGTTGCACCCTTTTTATGGATAGCCTCAATTCACCATGCCAGTGGGTCTGATCTGTACTTCCCTCAGGCAATGGGGCTTTTTGCTGCAGAAACCTTTCTGTCTTCTTGTCTCAGTAGTCTGTCATGCAATTTGGCTGCAATAGAATGAGTGGACAGGCTAGACTTGCAGGGGGCAAATCCATGTCATATGGATATACACACCCCAGTATGCAAGGCACTTCTTGTGATTGATCAGTTATTACATCACCTCACCCCAGATCTAGACACTGAGAGTGCGTGTCAGTAGCTGTGCCTCACAGGCATCCGGCAAACTTAGCTTTGGGGCTGTTCTTACACTGCTGTCTCATTGTAACTGGAACCTGTCTCCAGTGAACCATGTCTGATTGGAGGTTCAGTGAGTGCGGTGTGATAAATTGCTGCTAGGTTACAGGTCTGGCATCTTTAACATTTATCCACCTTGGTGTGAATGACTATAAAAACCGCAAGGCAGTGAGAGCTCTGATTTCAAAGAGGACTGCCTGCATGAGCGAGGCGTGCACACCTGCCTCGGTGTGAACTTTTGAGCAAGGAGACATTTTATATTAAACTGTCCTTTCCATCCAACTAATCTTATGCTTGCCATGGAAATTCAGTTGCAAACTGACCCCAGTCCGTAGTGCTATACATAAATTACTAACAGAACTTTGAAGTTATTTTCACATTTATGGAGGAAGTTCAAAAGTATGTCCTAAGGGGATTCTAGTCAGACATATTTTGGAAGTTAAAGAAAATAACAGGCAAGAGGTTCAGTATCCAAGAGAGCCTTGTAGCAAGGAGGACAATATTAACAGTGATTCAGAGTATCAATCATGTCAGAATATTCTAATAGGCCAAGTGACCTCCCTGTATAGTTATTTATGTGTTTCTATATAGATAGAAGTGTGCACTTGTATGTGTATGCAGGCAGATATGTAAAGAAAACCAGAGGTATTTTTGGTTATGGGAATATTCATATTTGAACGTTTTCAAGATTGTGAATATATGAAAGTTGTTAAATAGCTATTTTCCCTGTGTAGGTAATAGCTGGCAGTTATGCCATCCTAACACTGACCCCCCACCAGGTTTCACACAAACAAGTCTTCATGCGTTTTGTAACAATTTCTGAAGTGTAAATTATTTACATAGAGAATTTTTACTGCTTAGTTGGGTGGCTCCAGTGGTTTATGAATCTTTAATATTTGAAATAAATAATTCATGCCTATTTCCTTTTTAATCTGGTACTAAGAAATTCTTTAATATTCAGAGTAAGTATATTTTAGGGATTGTAGACATTTCTTGAATGTAGGTAGGATGATTCACAAAAAGTAAGGCCTTGCTGCAGTGATGTTCTTCAGTCACATTCTTAATTTTGAGGATCATTAAAAGGCCCAGCACAAGATTGTGCTGAATTCCATGGGAGTTAGTATGTGCTCAAGTGCCTTCCTGAACAAAAGCCTTAACTCTTGCTGGTCTTCTACAGCCTTTCAGAATCCTCCTTGAAGGCAGGTTTTGTGCTACAGACAGAACAGGCTGCGAAGCCTGCTGTAGCAGACTTTCTTAGCTTGGCTTGAAGCTGCTTGCAGCTGATCCAGCACTGCTCCTGCTTTCGGAGAGTTTAGAGGAGGAGAGAGTGCGTGGAGTCACATTGAGGTTTCCCTCATTCTAGCTTTTCTCATATGCAAATCTTCATTCTCATAGAGAGGGAATCCATCAGGTGTCAGCAGATCACACTGGGAAGACTTTGCGGCTTTGAAGCTGGGCACTTCATCTGTGCAGATCAGGACAAACAGACTTTCACTTTTGTGCTATTTTGGGCGTGCTTAATCTGTTAGAAATGAGCTCAGGCTATGAATAACATGTTTCTATGATAATAACTATCCGTTTGCTGTGTTTTTCAGGCATTTATAACTCATTCCAAAGGAATCCAGGCTGTATTTGCAGTATAAGTGGGGATTCAACTTATTTTCATATTGGAAATTCAGCTATTACCCTTTTATCAGTGAAATTAGTTTTTTTCACCCTGACTCCTTTCTACATGTTCTGAACATCTATGTTCTGCTTCTTTTTTTCCTTACACTTCTTTTGTTGCCTTTATGCCTTTTGTGTGGGTTCACCTCGAGGGAGATGGCCATCTCAGAAGTGCTGCCTGGATATTGCACATAACTCTTACCAAAGTGCCCAGGAATGCCACGCTGGCAGAAGAAGGATAAAAAAAGGTACCTGGTTGGTACCAACATTTGAACTGTTGTTTCCTAATCTCAAGTTGGGTATACGTATATTAAAAGAACCTCCTCTCCCTCCTATATATTGAAGTGAGACAAGTATTTAAAAGTTAATAATAAAAAAGCCATGTCAGCAATCCACAGTCCGTAACAAACAACTCCCTCCACAACCCAACAACCCAAGTCTCTCTTGTAGTATTCCTGTCCCACCTTGATTCTTTTAGGCTCGTTTGTTCTCTTATACCATTATATTCAAACATCGCTGATGGAATATTTGTCTCGACATAGTTCTTATTTTGAAGAGGAAAAAAGGATAAATTTCTCTTTTAAAAAGTGATTGCACTAATATGCCTCCAAAATCAAAATTAAAAATCTAAAATACGCTGATCTGTATCCGTCTCTTCAGTTTTATAATCTAACAGAACATGCAGATCTCCTCTCTGCTCTGATGCCTTGGGGCGTGTTGGCAAACAGATAATTAGGATGTTATTTTTCCAAGGGAAGGTCCTTGTGTTTTATCTAGCCTAATTATGCCTGACATTTGGATTGCCAGTGATTTAGCTAACGATAGCCAAAGATCTGCTTGCTAAGAGGGCTCATGATTGTTAGGAATTCAATAATAAATTTGATGAAAAGCTAGGACAGTTAGACCAGTGGTGTGCTCCTTCACAAATGTACAAAAGAGTCACTATAAAAACAGAGAATGGTGAAATAATTAAGGTGATTGTAAACTTGAAATGGATTCATACATCAAAGATGAATTTCCCATGCAGAATTGCCATGTGGGTCTATAACACTGCACATTACTCATAAGTGTTCAGTAGAATAACTTTTGGTTCGTAAGTACATTAACCCAGCCATTCTTACACATTGGTTAAGTATAGTCGATCATTTACTTGATTGACTTTTTAACTCAAATTATTTCATGTGTATCTGAGGGAAACAGCGTGAGGATTTGAAGGCAAAGCAAGCTTTTGTGCGTTTGAGAACTGTTTTATGGTCACTTTCTGCCTGTCTCTTCTTTTAGTGGCTGTGTTATAAAGCAGAGTGAAAAACAAACCAGTGAAAGTGAGTAGAGATAACTCTAAATGTCTCAATTTTAAATTGGAACCTTCCACAGATAATTTATTTGTGTAACATATGAACATTTTTAAGGTTCATTTCTGTCTTGTTTTATAGTGACATTAAAATATTCCAGGACTGATTTTTTCATCTGAAAAATTTAATCACTGGAGAATATTGCGACACTTCCAAAAGAAGAAAGTAAAATGTAATAAAACTATAATAGTATGCTTCCTTCATAGTTAAAGAGTAAAACAACAGCTTACATAAAGGTCAGTTGCAGTGATTTGTTACAGGCTTTCAGCATAGATTCCTAGTGGAATAAGCCTTTTGGTTAGTCACATTGCTTAAGGACGTTGATATTGAATATATTTGCTGGATGATAAGATTTTCTGAGTGAAAAAAGGGAGTCAGAGGATCTATGATCTGATGAACGTTTTAAGGAATAGTGATGGTGTATGGATTGTTTATGTACAGTGATGATTGGAGTGATTGGATTGTTATATTATCTATATTTCTGAAAGCTAAACTCTGTAATATGAGTCTAGTATTAAATCCTATTAAAAGTTTTTCCCAAGAGGTGTTAAGTCTTGAGATGATGTGATAGTCTTTCTGCCGTAAGAAACACCACTTGATACACAAATTACTTATCTGCCAGAAAGTCCTGTCTTTTCAGTGAAGTTTGAAGAAGTTTTCTACAAAGAGGTAACTCAGGTAACAAAACACCATGTATCTGTGGTGCAGGAAAAATAGCCCTTCTGTAATTAGCTCAGACATGTCAGGAAATGTCTCCTGACTGTCATGTTTGGAGCAAAGGCAGTGCAAAGTACTGCCCTAGCCTATGACACTGAGCACTACATTAAAGAACAGGAGATAATCAATATGAATTGAATGAGGACTCAAAACATAGCCTATGCATTTGAAAACTTTTGTCAAAAACAGCTGCCTTGGTCTAGATACATGCCCACCTTTAAGACCCGGGCTATCTTTCAAATGCTACAGAACATTACCAGTAAACTCAGGGACAAGAACAGTTACTGTAGTAGTAACTTTTCTTAAGCCTTCTGCTTCTTGAACTGTACTTACAGCTTTATTTTTCAGATATATCTGTATTTCATTTCATGTTGCACTTAGGAACAGTACTTGGTTAAAGGTTCTTATCAAAGATGATGGCATATAGAGATACTGTGAAGAAAGCTAAGAAACTTTGCTTAGTTTTCTGTAGTCTCCTCAAATGAGCTGTGAAAGGATATTGTTCCATTCTGTACTGTAGTTTGCACTGGTGGTTTATTTATGCAGTCATAACCTTGCAAACAGCAGTATATTTCCTTTTCACTATGAAGACAGATTGATGCAGTTCCTTCTTTTAGGGCTTATTGGAGAGGTTTTTTGTGCATTTTGGTTAATGCAAAATGCAGTTGTGCCTCAGCTTCTGAGCCAGAACAATAGTAACCATGATACACTTACTCTGTGTTCTGTATTAGCTCTTTATAAAGTAATTGGTTATATCACAAATAACTGCTACTTTTTTTTTTTTAAAGACCTTGGTAAAGTAGAAGCTCTCTTTATGAAGCTAATCCTTCTTCATACTTCTGCATTTACATGCCTGTAATAAAGATTCAATGAGTAAGGTGAAAATTTAGGTCTATGCTGTAGAAGACAGATGTTGGTGGAAGTGAAAAGATGGATATTAACAGAGTTACGATCAGACTCTGAACATTTTTTCTCTAGCTGTGCTTGCTGGTAGGATTTGGATGAAGAGGGATATCTGGGGAGCCACTCAGGATAACCAGCTTAGAAGAGCAACAGGCTCAGCTAGGTTTTTGGATGAGACTTGCCAACAAAGCTACTGGTACATAGGTAGAATTTCTGTTAAGCTGTAAGGAAACTTATCCTTGAACTTCTTCTGTGGAGTCGGATAAAGTGGGATGGTAGAATTCTAACAGAGTAAATATCTAAACTCATGATATAATGGAGAGATTAGGTTGGAAGGGTGAAAAGCCACTATTCCTTGGAAGAGGAATAGCAGGATGAGCTATTGCTGACAGCACTTGGTAATCAACTGACATGAAAGTAGGGAGGGAAGCGATGGAACAACAGGTGTCAGGTTATGTCTTGGAAACCTGGTCTAAGGACTAGATGACCTTTAAAGGTCCCTTCCAACTCTAAGGATTCTATGAATCTATGATTCTGAGTTTAACGAGTGAGAAGTGCCAGCAGTACTATTTACATTTAAAAAAAACAAAAGTTTCTGCTGATGTATATGGCTTATCTTGCCTTAACTGGTTTAGTCAGACAAGAAAAAATCTCCCAAAACTTAAAGTCAAAGTGTCCAAATCAGCCGTTTGTATATGCTAAATTTCCAGTAGTTGAAATTACACATGCTACTAAATGATTTAGATGATCACATTTCAGTATGAAACAGGTTTCAGCTTTATGAAGGAGGTTCTGCACGAGCAAGAGGACCTTGCTGTCATAATCCTTTCTGACAGACTCCTTGCTGGCAGGATAGGCATGCATGCTATGTATAGGGGTGAAGCTTACAGCTCATCTTATACTGTAGCACCAAAAAGAAGTGGGCAGAAAACATTTTGAATAACATGCTTTTTCTTAGCAAGACACTGTATCAGATTGTCTTTTTTCTTCTATTTTTCTTCTATTATTTTTATGCAGATCTTCAACTGAAGATGAGTTTTGAACGGAAACAAAAAGTTTATATTTTGCATGATTTTAAGTAAGTGTCGACAGAAATACAGATCTGAATCATAAACACTGAAAAGCAAATTAAATCTCTTTCAGAATTGCATATAGTATTTAAATGAACTACGTTGTACAGCTATTAAAATGAAGTACAGTGTTCAGAAAGGAAGTCTGTATTTTCGACAACTCACCAGATACATGCAGGACAGATTGTGCCATGGTTTATACAGCAGTACAGAATGTGGCCATTGTTCCTCTTGCTATCGCCTACATTCCACTCAAGTACTGAAGGCCTATTTTGTGATTACTTGAACATTTGCTTTATACACAGTAAAATTTGTGTGTTTTTTTTTTTTTTAACATGTTGATAATTTTGCATTCTAATATAGGTTTCCAAGAGTTTTGTAAGGGTAATATTGCTTCCTTAACTTTATACCCATTTTACAAAGATATTTATACTTGGAAGGGGAGTGTGTTTCTGACAGCCAGACGGTAAATCAAAATGAATAGTTGGATATTACAGTAAAACAAAACAAACAGCAAACAAAACAGCAAACAAAACAAAAAAGCCCACTTCTGTGTTGGTACAGTAGGATGCTGAAAAAGCATGGTGTAAATTTGAGATGAGAAATGTATGTCGTCATCTGACATTTAGCAGTGATTATTTAATTTCAAAGCATTTGCAGTGCGATTTGTCACAATTACATTAAATTATATCACATCTGCAATTCATTTTTGAATTATAAAGTATTTTGAAGTACATGAAATTAGCATTCTTTTCATTTTCATATGTGCTATGAAAAAGTAAACAAAAAAAGGCCATAGTAAATGACATGTTACAATTAATTCTTTTGATATCAGAAGTATTTGTCTTTTGATGAAGAAGTGTTACATGACCTAGTAGATGTTCTTCTGTAAAACAGCACAGGGCCACCAGTTGTGCCTGACAGATACAGTCAGCATCTTTAGACCATTTGAAACCTCAGTCTTTTAGGAGCTGGGACCAAAACCGTGGCTTGCACTGAGGAAGTCACCAACAAGAGGGTAACAAGAAAGCACTCCTGTGAAGCAGTGGAAGGAATTTTTGAGGCAGACTGCCTCTTCACTTCTCTAACCTCAGAACGCAAGTAGTCTTAAGTACTCTCTCTCCCTTCTGTTGCTTTATGCTCTTTGGATGGCATTTAGGACCCTGGGTTCAGAATTCTGTGTGTCCTGTGAGCTTGTTCTTTGCATGAAAGCCTCCACTTCTGCTAGAAAAATCTGCCTTAATGGAAGGGACTGTGGGGCCTGTTCCTTGAGTAGGACAGAACAGTCTCTGCCCTCTCAGCACACAAGATCTGTGTTCCTTTACTGTACAGACACTGCATGTCTGTATCACAGAATGGTTGGGATTGCAAGGAACATCTACAAGTCATCAAATGACTTAATCTGTGCCTCGGAAAACAGTTCATTTTTGGCAAGTTCTTTGCCTGTTCCATGTTCCTGGGACACAGGACAAGACTCCACCAATGTTGGGAATATTGCAGGGCTGTAGAAAGATGCAGGATAATCACTAAGCAAGAGTGCAGAGGTCCTAGATAGCATCCAATTGAGTCACCCTTCCCATCTGAGCCTGCCATTGCTATTGGATCCCCTTCCATTCAGACAGCTTCCATGGAAGAGAGGTCTGTCCTGCTCAGGTTGTTGTGCATTCTCTTGTTTGGCAAGCTGTTCTCCTCTTTCCCTGTGTGGCTTTCCTCAGGAGAGAGCTGACAGTGAGTTGCTGGGATTTGGCATGCCCTACGTGCCTGCAGACTTCAGGCTGAGCTTTGGGAGCATGAGTGAGCAAAAGCAGGCCCTCAGAGCAAACATGGTGCACTCATAGCAGATGCCTGCTCTAAACTTCTACATCAGTGGTATTTAGCTACTTCAGCAAGCTCTTCTCTGAGCTTAGCTGCTTTATACATCTCCACCTCTGTCAATTAGTCCTTTATTATGTAGATTTCACTTCAGTTCACTTGGAAAATAATACTGAATAGTGTATTTACTGGTACTAATGAGTAATGACTTGAGATATTTCTTCTCTATTCATGCTAATGACTTAAATAACTTCGGCACATTTTCTAAGCTGCAGCTGGAATCTTTGCTTTTGATGCTTTTTATTTTATTTTTATTTTTATTTTTGTTTTCCCTCTCGGCTCCTTTTGCTGGAAGAAAAGTGAGGCTGAAAGTCATTATTAGTGCTCAGGTATGTGCCGGGCTTCAGACAAATAATACGTTTTAAAAGCTTGTAGGTGGCTAAAGTAGTGCACACTTCAAAGATGAACCCTTCCTGGAAGGCTGACTGTTCCATCTGACATACCCTTCGATCTGCTCCTAATTGCTGCTTTAGGAGGTAACGTTTTTGCTGTCTCTACATTCTGTCCTTAGGGAGTAGGAAGTGGAACAACTGAGGTGGTTCTCTTTCTCTTTTCCTGCAGTCTTTCTGTCCACCTCTCTATTCGAGATGAAGAGCACCTCTTCTGCTCATTTCCTCTCTCCTTTTACAGGGTCAGCTGAAAAGAAGGTGAATGTGTGAGAAGCCCATGACAGCTTCTCCCCTAGCTCTGGAAGGAGAAAGGAAATGAAGTGTCTGGTGACAACAGAGACTGAAAATTTAAAGTTGCTTTATGGAGTTAATGGGAAGGAACTGATATGGGAACTGTACTGATATGGGAGTTATATATTGCCGAGAATTGCTTTATTAGGTTTAGTATTGGAGTTCTACTTTTTTAAGCCCTATTAAGTGTTCCATTTTGACTGGAATCACTGCAGATTTAAGGAATATGGTCAGAAAGTTGTGCTTAAGAGAACAAAAACAAGGTGAAAATGAAGAGAACATATTTTGTCCTTAAGCCAGATATAATACCAGAATCATTATATTGCTGATGAGGAAGAGTAACTTTTTTCTTTGATAGCACTAACTGAGACACTAATTGAGAATATGTGCATTTATATGGCAGGTGTTTTACCTTTGATTGATATCTTCATTTTGTTTTTGTTCCGTGCCATATCTAATGGCAAAGCAGTTTTGATCTCTTTTATCTCTAAAATTATTTACATTTAAAGAGTAAATTCCAACTGTTAAGCCCTGTTGAACAGTTCTCAGATAAAGCCTTTGCTTAACAGTGAAACTATATAATGAAGATATTGCTGTGCTTTAAGCTGAGATTTCTGACCTCTGCACGTTACCTTCATGTTATACCTCTGGTGTTGATCTACAGCAAAATAACTTTCTGTAGATGATCTCATCTAATGCTGCAATGCAAGTATCAGAACATCAAGCATCCGTGTTGGCCAGAGTCACTCTGTGGAAGAGATACATTATGGGGTCATGTAGGCATCTACTGAAAGATAGTAGCAGCAAATTTAAGGCAGTCTGATACATTAAATAATGTAGCTAAAAGCAATTAACAAAGACAATCGTGGGGAAAAAAATGTATATGAATAATGTGGAAAGAGAGGAAGTGTGAAAATTAGAGCTGCTCAGACTTCCTACATGAGTATTAGAATCTTGTCAGACAAAAAAAAGTAAGGATAGAGAAAACTGGTGAGGGCTTTAATGATGTGCACCAAATTGACTATTCTGACACAGGTGTTTGACTAATTGCACTGACAATTTCAAGTGTATGTATATGGACAATTTTAATAAATGTTATAAAACAAAGAGGGAATAATCATCTCTCTTGCTTCGTCTTTGTAATGAAAATTGCTAAGTCACAGCCTGAACCAATGATTGAACACCTGGTGAAGGGACACAGCCAGCCCTGGGAGCACAGGTGAAAGAATTCACCTGTACAACCAAAAAGGGTGGAATCTGGTCCCACTCCTCCCTAAGCCTCATTTAAGGGCTGGCTGCCACAAGGAAAGTGTCTCTACCTGGAGATCCCTCTTTCTGGAGTGTTTGGTGAGCCCTGGTCTTTGGTACAGGTAAGAAAATCTTTTTTTCTTTAACTAGATTGTGACCATTGCCATTTTGGGGTAGTTTAGACCTGGTTCTCTGCTACTGCCTTTCTTTATGGTCTTTTCTTAGTAATCCACATTGTGTGATGTAATTTGTTTTTTTTTGTTTGTTTGTTTCTTTGTTTGTTTGCTTTGAATGTGTCATACTTTGAGAGGAAGAGGTGCATGCAGAACTTATGTTCCAAGAGACCTGTAATTTGTTGTCTGAATTTTACATAAAGCATATTTGCATGTTAAATACATAAAAATGTTTACATGTATTCACTGAGGCTGAGTGTTTAAAACAACAGAAAAAAATCAAATAATTTAATTAGGAGTCAGAAAACATATTGCTTAACAAAATGCTTTGGAAGTGCTGCCGTAAATGGAAAATGGCCAAATTTCTGCAAATTCAACATTGCCTGTATTTTTGTTCATTCAAAATTCCTTTGAAATTACTGGGAATTCTGA
The DNA here is from genome assembly GCF_905368555.1 of Meleagris gallopavo. Lineage (NCBI taxonomy): Eukaryota > Metazoa > Chordata > Aves > Galliformes > Phasianidae > Meleagris > Meleagris gallopavo. Next base: position 4,983,836 of record NC_139407.1, on the reverse strand, counting down.
CAAACCAGAGCTGTTGGGAGAAGTCCTGGCGCTGTTTGCTAGTGGCAGCCACACTGAAGCATAGAATGCAAAATAAATATGATAAAACTATTGTCACTCTCATGCATAGTTTCACTTCTGATTGCACATGTGTGGTTTCTCAAAGTACTGAAGTTTGCAGGTGGTCCTTCAGCTTTCTATTAAGCGCACTCAAAAATAACGTTTTGAAAGAACAGGCTAAGTAAAGATTTTCAAGACCTATAGATTTGTATTTAATGAGCTATGCTTAATAGCTTAATACTTGCCCTTCCACTGGAAATAAATTTCCTGGTGCTAGAAGTTTTAACTAAGTTCTCATTTATTTTGGAGGTAGTAAGATCTTCCACAGCTTGATGTGAATTGTGGGAACTATATATATATATATATATATATATATATATGTATGTGGTGTGTGTGTGTATATATATATGTATAATCTAAATACATATTCTTTGTCAGTTCCCCTTCATGAAGTCTTGATGCTTTCATACCAAGCAAAGATTCTTTCAGTGTTGGTAAATATAACTAATAAGTGGAAAAAGCTATGTATTTCAGTAGATGACAGCTATTTGTATAAAAGGAAGCCTCAACATAAAGGCAGTAATGTTTTTGAATAGGTATATGTGATCAGGAGGCCACTTGCTACTTCATGTTACCCAAAGGACTGGTCTATTTATCGTGGGAAGTGTGGTTGTTTTTCAGTAGCAGTTAAATTATTTACATATTCAGAATCCTCCATTGTGGAACAGCTAGTCAGAATATTCCTGCTTATCCTGTATGTAACTTGGATCTTTGATTTGGCTGAGATACATACAATAAATGGATGGAGGAAAAAAAAGTTAATTAGAGCATTTCAGCAGGCAAAACACAGAGAGATTCCCTTGCACTGAGTGCTTAAGCCGGCTGTTCCTCCCAGCATGTTCAGTCCCAGAATCTGTCCCTACTCAGACACTGTCTCTCACTGAACGATGCTCTTATACCTTGCCATCTGTGAAGTGTGGTCTGTTTCCAGTTAGAAATGGCTCTGTTAGCATAGTCAAATTTGACAGTTGTTTTCATTGAGATGGGTGTTGGAGTAAGCATTGGAAATATGTTCCTTTTCTCTCATTTTCCCTTGGATTTATAGCATCTCACTTTTGTATCTAGCCCTAGCCTGAAGAATGCAGATTGATGCACATAAAAGGTTATGCCTGAACCTTGTCATTAAGTAACAGTGTAGAACAGCTTTGCTTTAAGCTTTATTTTCTGCTGGACCTGTTAGAATTCCTCATCTGTAGTAGAAAACCGTGAATGTTAAATTGAACACTGTTGTACCAGTTTTCAGAAATACACAGAACAGCAGTGATGATGGAGTATGAGTGAGTAAGGTGGCAAGAAATAAAGAACTCTCTGCAAAGACAGTAAGCAGCAGAAGTATACTGTATCTTATTCATGAGGAACAAGGAATTACAATATTGTGAAATGCATTGTTCCACTGGGAGCCATCAGCTATGACATGAATACTAAGCTGACAGATCACATCCCTCTTTTCCCAATCAATACTAGCTTGCAAATATTAATGCTATATTTTTTCCAATCGAATGGGAGTGTGTTAACACATCAGCAACATTAGTGGCCTCTGAAATACTTTCAAAGTGTTCTGTTATCACTGTGATGCTATTTCTATGCTCAGTCTTCCTCTCATTTCCCAGATTATCAGAGTGTTTATGTCTGAGAGCTGGATTAGCTAAACCTCTCAGCAAATATCAGCGATGATCAGTTCGATCTCCAGTTTCACATGTACCACCAGCAGCACATCAGTGAACTGTATGGATAGAAGATCCTCAGATGTGTCAAAGATTAAGCCAGGGCATAACATAGATCCTCACGATCCCAATTAGTTCCTCTACCACTATCTACTGATGTCTTCACCACTCCTATCAGGCATTTTTGTTGTTGTTGAAGGTTCCTCACAGTAAAAATAAATAAATAAATAAAAACGTCCAGAATGAATGGGCAGATTAAAAGGGTGTGCTCTGAGTTACTGGGTGAATAACAAAATAGGAAGTAGCCTACTGAAACAGGTGTCTGTTGAGCTGCTACAATCTTATGTAGGGCATCTAAGTAAAAACATGACAGTGCATTCACAGAGCACCTGGTGAAGGAAGGAATTGTGCTTTGTTGGAGTTGGAGCGTTATCTGTTGTATGCTGGGCATGCTGCTCATATCTAGACTGTCATGTATATGTGACTTCAAACTCATTATAATGATTTGTGCTAAGAACTGGCATGATGTGGAATAAAAAATAAATTCTCTGGTGATTTGAAGATGTGTGCCCATGACTTTTTGGCTGGAGCCTCTGAGAAAGATGTGGAAGTAAATATATATAAGCCTGCAGGCTTTGTGCAGTAGTTTTGGGGGAGCTTATACTTTCAGGAGCTTTACTGAAGATTTTCATAGACTGCGTGTGCATGTCTGCATGTAGATAGGGCTGTCAGTAATGTGCCCAACCTTACTACACAGTCACTTTTAGCATTTGCTAGTCAGACAAGCCGAGAGAAAATCCACTTTGTAAGTCATCGTTCTGTCAGTGACTGATTGCATTAGGTACTGCTGCTATTCCTTGTGACTGTGCAGTTCTCTCAGCTGTGAGAGCTGAGCTGAATGTTCAGGAGACAGGAAGGGATGCTGGGGTTGAGCAGAGTAATGCAGGCCATTAGGAGTGATAATACTTTTCTGCCTGGGAAAGGTATTGCAGGTCATCTCAAGTACATCTAGGAACTTACGTGTAGCTCTCTTTCTAAAGATGCTCATCTGTTTTCTCGGCTCTGTGCCTGGCATGGAAACAAAATAAGTGTGTGGATTACAGTTTTCCAGTGTGGATATTCTAGGAAATTGAGAGAATGTTGTAATGCACATCTTTTCTGTATTAAATCAGCAAAAGTTCAAATCTTCCTGTTAAAGTCTTCATACTTGCTTCCCTTAGCTTGCACGTTTTATCACAGGCAAAATTTCTATCAGTTTGCTATCATAAGTGCAACAGAGAGCAAATTGTAACTCATAGGCCAGGTACTTCATCTGCTGTACGGTGATATAACCCTGCATGAACTCTGTCAAATCTTGCTGGTTTACAGCAGCTGATGATTTTATGGTGCTAGTCACTGCAATGTGTAGTTACATGATTGTGTCATTTTACAGTCTTGTCAGGCAGACATTGCTAGTAGCATCACAAATTGTTCACAGAAACCTGCCAGACTCTCAATGCATCTAAAAGAATACCTAGAAATATTCATGTTCATCATCTTGTATTAATTCGGCATGTGATGCTTGACTTGTTTGTATGATTAACTGTTGTTAAGACATTGTACTGTCACAGAATCAAGTGCTTAGTGTACCTTTTTGAATCAAGAATAGGGTTGTTTCTATTAGAAGGCAGTGTGAGTAAATAATAGGGACAAGATTGATGCATCACCGTAATCTGCTGTTATTAATAAATGGAAAAAAGCTACAGGTAACTGAAGTATGAGTGATGTTGAAAGAAACGGCAGTAAAAATTTGGTGTTTTTTTCCTCTCTGGGTTGTAAGTGTCCTTTTTTTTTTTTTTTTTTTTTTTGAAATTATGTTGTCCTTCATAATTATTTTTGTTTGTATTCCAGTCACATTGCTGCTATTTGGAACAGCAGTCCACTGTTGTCTTGTCCTAGCACCTCTTCAGCTAGAGGAGAGAGGCCTTTTCCTTCCACATAGCTCCTGGGCAGTTATACCCGGAGACTCTACTTAGGAATATATTTGGCTAGCCGTGAGAAATGTTTTTGCCTCTGATAAATGAATTTATCTGATAAGTTACACTAAAATCTGCCCACTGTTTTTACTGTGAAAGCCTCTGAAAAATGAGAACTCTTTTTTCACTTTTTATTTCAAAGCCTTGTCTTTTCTTTGAGATTTTCAGGTTAGTGTTTATATGGTCTTTGTTGTTTTCCACAATGCAGGTTAGCAGAAATAATTCTGCATTTCAGGGGCTATTTGTTTGTTTTCTTTTTCACTGTATGGCATCATTCTTTATTAGATCTTATGTCTTGGAAAAGCATCTAAAAAATGCAAAGTGCTATCAGGTATTTAAGTGACATAAGTGGCAGTTTTGGCTGTCTGTCTCATTATCAGAAAAGCAGCATCTTCAGCAGAACAGACATATCTCATCCTGCCAAGGCCCAATGAACATAATGTGTGAAAGAGACTCGAAATGAGGAAAGTTAATCTCATTCTTGCTTAAAATGCTGTGAATTTTAGACCTTTAGGGTGTATGGCTGTATTTTATAATTTCAGTTGTAGTGGTAATCAATAATTTCAAGTGTCTAAAGTGACAGGGCAAGTACATTAGTGTGAAAAGTGAGTCATTCAGGGAATAAAAATGAATGAGATCACTCAGAATGAGCGCACAGCCTGGGTTATCGGTTTGATAACACGATGGTAGAGCACAAGAGCTTCCTTTGTGATAGTTCTACAGAGATGCTGGAAAATGTCTTTGCTTTGAAATTGTTCGCTCTGACTCTGGAGTGGAGAAACTTGGGTACCCTCCTTTCACTTTCTGGAGCATCAGTAGCATCTTCTAGAGACCTAGAAGCTGTAGGATCTCCAGCTAGAGGCAGCTCTGAGACACGTGGCAGACGGCCCACCCAGCCCCAGCTCAGACGTACCACAAGAACCATCTGCAAATGCCCAGCAGTTACATTAGAGCCTGAAAGATGATCAGTAGGGCTTGGAATCTCGTGTTAGGGCTAAGAGTTTCAATTTGATTGGAAAGAAACAGAGACTAGAGCTTGTAGAGGTGCTTTGGGTAGAGGGCTTTAAAATATATATGAATCAAATTTGGTTAAAATTTGATAGTAAAAGTTAAATTTGAACCTTTCTTTTTGAGCATCTCTTTAGAATGTTGCTTTTTACTATGACTCGAATTCTAATTTAGGAGAGTCCTAATATCTCCTACAATGTCTGGTGAGGTCACAGAACAAGTGTGGCTGCAGGTTATTGATTTCTGGATCTAAAAAAAAACTCAGAGATCACAAAACTCCTGCTGATTAATTTCCTTATCTGAAAGCCATTCCTATTCATACAGTAAATGATATCTAGTGTCCCCTGAAGGGATCTGCAGTTTATAGGTTTTATAAATGAATGAACACCAGCGAATGCGTTATTTTTCTTTTGATGCTGTTAAGTTATTCACAGAATGTCCCATTTTAATATAATTAATGCTTTGACCAACATTTTACCATTTCACTGTGGAAGAAAAAAAGTGAGGCTCTTATCATTCATATTGAAGAAAGCTTAAGCCTTAATCCACTCAGAGTCAGTAACTGTTATTTGATCTGAAAGGATGGCACTCATAAACTACAGAAAGGCAAAGGCTAAAACATTCTTTATGGTGTAAATGTTACAGTGCAGCTCATATTTATCGAAGGGACCATCATTATGCAGAGCCATTATAGAAGGTATTCATGGCACTGTATCAAGCAGTTTCTCTGAATATAGATTAACTCTATAAGCCTGAATGAAATACTTGTATCATCTGATTGTGTTCCACTTTTCCTCCTATTTAAATCAACTTCCTGTGGAAAACTATTGGTGCATAAATGTATACGGCTGCAGGAAAGGAATTAATGAAGACTGTAATCATGGAAAGAAGTCTGTGTAGGTTCTGGTTGGGTAATCAGTGTACATGGGTGTTTTTTTTGTATGATATACATTGTGTAGTATCCTCAGTTCATAGGTTTGACTGAAATAACCTGATATTGCTGTAAACCCTCCAGAAACCAAGTCTGGCAAAGGGATGTCCAGTTGTTCCTTCTTCACCTGAGTCTGCACTGGGCACACTTTTATCAAAGTAAAACAGGATCTCATTCTAAGTACTGAATTTACTAAACCAAGCATCTCACCTCGTCACTTAATTCATATGAAATTCTTTCTGATATATATATTTTCTGCGTACAAGGAAAATAATATACTATATAAAATGGAAGATAAAACAAAGCTATAACTATTAGATGGAAACTCACCTTTATGCAATGCATTATGTTTTGTGTACATGGAGCTTTTTTTTTTTTTTCTTCTGAAAACATCAGGGCCAGCATCAAGCAGGTTTTAAGATGTTAAAGAAATGGGAAAACGTGCCTGGAGACATGAAAATACCTGGCATAGAGAATTCCATACTTCAGAACAAAACCTAGTAAATATAGAGAACTTTCCTTGGTATGTCTTTGAGAATTTTCAAATAAGTGAATTCCCCCAGTTCTGCCCATAGATGAAAGCAAGCTAGCTGTCCATTCGTTGCATGAATCCATCGCATGGTTTTCAGTTTTAGCAACATGCAAATATATTGAATTGTTGAACTCTCAGATGTCCTTGTAGATAGTAAATAAAAAAAATTCTAGGAAAATGGTAGATTATCCAAGATGGAAGGAAAAAATAGTATTTTTATTTTACTGTGCCCATTTAGATGTTGCTTACGCTCCTAATCATACTACTAAAATACTGGATATTCTGCTATATCAAGTACTAATTCTTACCTGGTGTTTTAAAACATTTAAACTTCTAAATTCTCAATTTCCTCATGCATTATTTTATACTTTGTGATGTAGCAGCATTGCTGTGTAAGGGCTTATTAACCCAGTTAGAGCAAATTCAAATACTTGAAATTCAGAAGAATGGACGAGTAACAGTGGCTAAACCGTGTATATCACCCTTTTAAATCTTGTCAAATTGGGATTGTCAGAGGCAGTTCCTGCTATGGGACTGGAGCCATAGTTGGCTGTTCCAAGTGTCAATAGGTATCACTTGTAGTGTCTGCATATTAATTGGCGGAAAAAGAGGGATGTAAGAAAACACCTCCTGCTTACTGTCAGGAGGAACAGTCTAAATAATTGCAGAGAATGATTAATTCACTCGGTTGCTTCGTTTGTAAATTTACTTATTCCTGTGTTTATTCTTCATTATTGGTGTTGTGTTAGAGATGGGAGGGTGACTGGGGAATGACTGCCTTGCTTGTCCTGCCCACTTTTTCCAACTGATCAAGTGTTAATAACTCATAATATTAAGCTTATGGTACACAAGATCAGGAAAAGTATTTGGTATAATTTTATGCAAAATGTCAGGTGAGAAATTTGTGAGTGTTCATCTGAACATGGAACAATGCAGCCAGGTCTTTGCTTTACACACCTCAGAATTGTTTGTGCTTTAGAGAAGCTATTCCCAGTCCTGAATCTTAAACTGAAAACAAAAAATTAAACCATCACGTAGCTAAACTATCAGGTTTTCTATTATCTGTTTTAAGGTGCTGCTTAATTTTTCTGTCACCATATAAATTATGAGCACACCTGTGGGCAGTGCGGAGGCATGCAGGCTGTGGGGTGGCCTGTCTGTCTGTCCTCAGAGATGCCTTTGGAGGCACAGCAAGGAACACCTGTTTTTCTCCAGTGCATTTGCCTAGGAGCACTTCTGAAAGCACTGGAGGATTGCTTTTTAATGGGCTAAAAGCAAGCAGCCTCCCACAGCCCTGATCTGTTCAGCGCTGCGGTGGATGGCAGTGTTTGTATGCATCTCTGCACACGTACAGATGCATGCTTTAGGTTTAGGACATGCTGAGGGAAGGAAAAAAAGAACGTGCTGCTGTCGTGGAAGGCGATGGGCTGAGCACTGCTATCCACAGCACCAGGCTGCCGTGGGAGCTGGGTAATGAAGTGTGACAGGTAAGGGAGGAAGGAAGTCGCAGATGGTAATGCAATCGGTCGTCATCTCAGCGCTGATGCTCCTCAGCACTTGCCTGTGCCAGTCATTCTATGCAGATTGTCAGCTGGCTATCAAAACAAACACAACTGGCACATAAATATGAGAGTCTGAGCAAATATTAACCCTACTGCAGGAATCGGAGACAGATGTGACTGACAGGGACTCACTGGTGATTGAGATTTTATTGTGACTGCACTCTGTAGGTTATTCCATGTCATGCCCTACATTTCAGGTTACTTCAACAGGTCTCTGGTAAACTTCTGAAGTCATATCAATATTTAAAAATATAATTTTGACACACTGTGTTACGTCAGATAACTAACTGATTTCTCTGAAGCAATTTCAGGGATAAACTGTTGTGGCTTAATGGTGAAAGTGCACTGACTAGGATTTAATAGGTCAGCTATTCACGGTTAGCCTGAATTGCTGCTTTAATGATTTTCTGCTTAAAACTTCTGTAGCTAGAATTAGATGAAAAAACAATCACATAACTAATTGATCTCAAATCTTTGTACTCAGAACTAGACAAAATCTGTTATATCTTTGTGTAGCTGTTATTAATAGAAGTGATGTTTTGGGACCTAGCCGCATATCTGTTGTATATATACTATTTTCTCAGAAGTTAATCCTGAAATATTTTTCTTTTGTAAGGAAAAAATGTTAGTTCCATAATAGTTAGAAAGAAAAGTCTTTTTTCCATATATCTAGAGCCACAGACAAAAGGATCAGTATTCTATATTTCTCTTGCAGAGCAAATTGCATAGACAGCATTCACCTTGACAACTTAACCAATTCAGGCAGGCTTTGAATCAGACTAATTACTATTCTATTTCTTATTTGGACTTTGAGAATATTTAATAATAGTTGTCTGCAAAAGACAAGCTATGAAAGAAAAACTATTTCATGTTAGTAATGCACTTTAGGATTATTGCCGTGAACTATTACGTCCTACACTTAACAAAATACTTTCCTGTGCTTTTGCAGTTACTTTTTGGCATGTGGACCCATCTGTGTTTTGTGTAGCTTGCTTTATTCACATGAACTGTTTCCAGAGACAGACAGAGTATATAACTTCAGAACCTCTTTTTACTTCTGGCCAGGTCCATCTTGCTGGTGTTGAAATAGAGCATTCTGATAGTTTGACTTGTCGCTTGATGCCACATGACATTGGTCAGAAATTCTGGATGAGACAGAGGGCTTTTCTGTGTTCTGGAATTGTCCATCTGACAACAGCTTTTATCTGAGTTTTACCCTAAGAACTTCTCTTCCGTTCACCTTGCTTTAAAGAGAGGTCTGCATTGGCTTTCATAAGTGATGATGTCTGGAACCCATACACTTGGCTGTGAAGCCTGTGTTCCACCTGACCTCCCGAAGCACAGATGGGTGACAGGCTGACCCAAAGAAGTACTGTGTTAGTATAAAGAAATGATAGTTTTGTCTTAGCTGCTTGCTGATGAGGGTCTGAATTGTAGGAATATGGGCAGGTTGTTATTGAAGAGATGCAAGGGTTGTGGTTGGACATATATGCTGATATCCATAACACATGGGAAGTGAAGGCACAGTGTTTATTGTTAAAAAATAGTCCTAAAGTGGTACAGCTTTTTTTACTTGAAGTGTTGGTTTCTAACTTTTCCATCAGTTTGTTTTGCTTTGTGTGTTGAGATGCACACTGAGGAATTTAATACAAGCTTGAAGGACATGTACAGTGTACGTGTGTAGATGTGTATTTCCAGTGTAGTTCTTGAGAAGAGCTCTCTAAATGACAATTTTTGCTTTTTTTCTTCTTTTCTTTCAAACATGGCCTGGAAATACTTTGGAAACAAAATTTACTGGTGTTTCTGTAGATCTTTTCTTGGCTCAACTGGAAATGAGCAGTAAAAACCACACTTCATATTTTCAAAAAGCAATGTCACTGAACTTTAGTTCTGAGAAAATGTGAAGATTCCTGTAGACTTCTATTTTGTCCAAACCAGTTTGTTCCTACAGTTCTTTCTTCTGGAGGTAGACCAGAGGAAAACTCCAGACTTAAATCTGGATTTTTGTGTATGTGTTATGAAAGTATCATATTCAGAGATCTCCAGGTCAGTGTTGATAAATTGTTTGTTCATGATCATTTAAACAGGTTTGAGCAGTGTCCTTTTTCTCTGCTTGAAGTTTGGTTTGAGTGTTCTTGTAGTTAATGTCACATGGGGATTATTTATATGTGAAATCTGGAAATAATGATTAGAAGCAGTACTTTTTCCAGTGCCTATATATTTTATTCAAATGAAGCTATTGAAAAGAGTAAACAAAAACACAGCCATGATGGAACACATAGTACATAAATATTTGATATTTTGGGAGTTAAGAGCCTACAGCCTACCTATAGTTACTGACATACAGTCAGTGGTGTTGTTGGTATTTCAGTCTGTCTGTATGTGTCGAGTCATAAAATCACAGAATGGCTTCAGTTGGAAGTTGAATTTCTTCCTAACATCTAATCTAAATCTCCCCCTTTTAGTTAGCCATTCCTCCTTGTCCTCCATCTGTTTGCTGACAGAAGATGCAGGAAACTCGTGTTATTTCAGGCTGTTACGACAAGATACGAATTAGCATTTGAACTGTTCTGTATACATACTCAGTTTGTGCAACTGTTACTCAGCCCATATTGTGGAGGAAGAAAACGTGTAAATGGTGATACAGCAGTTTCTGTGCTTGAAGAAATGTACCTAAGTTTGTGAAGTAAAACTCTTCTTCCTTTTAGTGGAAATGGCATTTGTGTAGATGGGTGTCCTGCTGAATGAAAACTGAAACATCTTTTGAATATTGTGCTCTAAGACATTTTGCACTTCCTCTACACAACCTGCATTTACCCTAACTGCTGCCTGCTGATGCCAGAGAGCTAAAGACTTTTTAGTTATTTTGTCAACAACTATGTTAGTAGGGGTTTTCAGCTTTCATTTTCATGTTTCATGAGTTGTTGGACCTTGTTTGATTTCTTCTTCTTCACTCAGAGGAAAGAGAGCTCATATTCTCAGAGTTTTGTATGAAAATACAAATTTTATTTGATTTTTCACTGTAACATTTTCAATTGTGTTGTTCTTTACATCATTTAGCTAAAATATTCACGTTCATTTTGAACTTACATTCCCTTAATGTAATTAGGATAGGAATTAAGTAATTTTGTTTGATAATTCCATCTAGTGAAACGAATATTGTGATTGATTGGGGAAGTAAATAAAATGTCACCTTTGCTCCATCTGCTCTGGCTAGAAAAGAGCTCACTGTAGTGAGCTACTACAGCTACTGCTGTAGTTCAAGACGAGACTTTTCTGTAAGTGTTGCACCTTCTCTTGAATTTGTGGAGATTGTGTTAGATTTGTCATGTCTTACTTTCCATACTGCATCTTGAAGATAAGCCATCCCAATATAAATCACTTCACCTGCACTGCAGACATCATCAGATTAAAAAAAAAAATAAATTAATTAAAATCTACAGTGGTGCTCCACAGGCAGCAGGTTCCTATCTGAAAACTTCCACCTGTCTGTGTGAAACAACCAAGAGGCAGAGACTCCAACCCTGCACCAGCCAAATCAGACCAGTGGTTGAGGGAAAGGTAACAGTAGGTATGCAGTGTGATTCTGCTGATGTGAGTTAAAGCAGCATTGGGCAAGTCTGAAACTGCCAAATGTATTGTATGACAACTTGGAGTGGCATCTCATTGAGTAATTGCTGTAGAGAAGTGGTAGCAGAGAAGCTGCTAATACACTCTGCAGAAGTGTATTATGAGAGTAATTGGCAGTACCTGTATTGGTAAGCAGTAAGATTCATTTACTTCCACACCTATTCAGGAATTGGAAGGCAAAAACAGATTTAGGATGAGCTTAACGACCTCCAAATCTATAGCCCATAGACATTCACCTGCAAGCAATCTGGAAGTGTCATTTGGATTATACCAGACTCTCCCATTTTACCAGGATGCCAAAGCTTGTGGTTTCACGTGTGGAGAGGCATTTTATTTATTTCCTTGTGGCTTTTCTATCTACTTTTATTATACACATTTCTGAGGATAACTCTGTAGTGCAGTGAATGATGAATCTGACATCTGCTAATTGTTCACAATCTCGCATCTTTGCCTGGATTGCATCTTTAGGCTGGGGCAGCTTTGTTTCTGTAATAATTCACTGTTGGCATTTAAAGAAGTATGAAGGAAACGTAGATATAACAGAAAGCTCAGTAGGTTTTCTCTTTTTGTTTTGTTAGAAAACTCTTATTAAAATATATTTTTAGATCTCACTTTGCATGCAAGTTAACATTAAAATGTATCAGCCACATACTTATTTTCATGTTTCTGTGAAGTGCTGGATGATAATGAAATACACAAGGTCTTGCTGGTGAGGTTAAGTTCTACCACTGATTAGATACTTCATCCTAATTAAAGATAAGGTACAATTTGATGTGCAGGAAGCATGGACTGTACTTTTATATTTGATTATTTATACCTCTGCTTTTGAAATCAGCTCTCTGAAATTTCGAAATATATTCATAAATTCTGCATATGTTTATTGCTAAGATAAATATATATATATATTCTTCATCCATTATGTATCTCAGCAGTTTGAGAGTGCTAGTAGAACCAGCCAGGTAACTTTTTTAATGACACGTTTTTATTTTTTTTAATATGGTAAGCATGGAAATTTCTTTAGTTTCTAATAGCTCATCAGCATTAACATGACTTATATTTTATGTTTGATATGCACCAACAACAGATGGACAAGATCAATCAAAGTTAGTGTGACTTGTCCAGTTATTTTGTTTTCTTTTATCATTTTATCATTTGCCTTCTGTACCTTAGTGTCTCTGAGTACCTGTTTTATTACATATGCATGAATACATTAGGCAGTAGTAAATAATTTTTAAGTAGAAGAGATTTTTTTTTATTTTTTTTTTCAAAGAATGCCACTATTTTGTCTTGCTCCACACAATCAAGAATTCATTATGAACTGATACTGGTAAATTCAGTGGGAGTTCGAATACATGCACAACTTCAGAAATATCTTTAATTTTTATGACAGTGGCTGTTATCAAAGTATGAGGCATGATAAATCATGTGGAATGGAAAGGCTGACATCATTATAGTTGGAGCATGCAGAGCAGAAAGCAGTGACTGATGCCATCTCAGAACTGTCAGCTGTTATCTATTTGAGGATGTTTATCTTCCAAAATAAAGTGGAAGTGCTAGAATACTGGTATGGGGAAAATATAAGGGTGAAAGAAGGAGCCACGATAAGAAACTTTAGACCAAACCACTGAACTTCAGTCTTATGTATGACTAGTCTACTTGCAAGCCTATGAGGGCTGCAGAGAAATCAGCACCAGGAGACACGGATTTGTCAAAAAGAAGCTAATTTCCTTTTGGCAGATTAACAGGATTTGCTGTGAGTTACAAAGCCATAGAAGTCATTCTTTTTTAATATAGTAAGAGGCATGTGTCTCTTGTGACATCTTCATAAGTAGGCTAGGGAAACACAGTCCTGGTGAAACTAGTAGAAGGTAAACATAAAACCTATTGATTAATGTAGTCAAAGGGACCAATGATTTAATGCCAATGTGTGTGTAAATGTGTGTGTAAATATATGTATATAATCTGTTCTGAGAGGACCATAAGAAATACAGAATGATGGAATATGGGATATGTCTATTGAGGTTATAAACATTGGAGGACAATACTTGAATTGGATATATTCTTGGAAAGCTGTAAAAAAAAAAAAAAAAAAAAAAAAACAACCACATAACGATTCAGTGGTAATGGATTAATGTAATACAGATAAATGCAGTCTTCTGTTAAAGCAGTGGTTTAAAAAAAAAAAGACCAAAAAACTGCACAAGCTTTTTCTGGAGAAGGACTGATAAAAGATCTGTAGGAAAGGACGTAAGTTTACAACCTACAAGCCTGACTGTAAAACAACAGCATCATGCAATAAGCAGCAGGTATAGTCAAAGGGATGTCTGTGACATGAAAGAGTTTTTTTTTAACAGCTCAGTTTGTTGAGATATCAAAGAATTTGCAATTTGAGAACTAACAATAAGTTGTGTGCAGAGAGTGAAAGAACTGGAGTAGCTTAATTGAGAAAAGAAAAAAAATAAAGAAGAAATGAGGAAACACAAGGTGGGAGCTTTCAGCAAGCAAAAGACAGCTGCAAAACAGAAAGAGTAATAGAATGGACTGGATAGCCAACTGAGGTACCTGCTAGCTCTGTTGTGATTCTAGACAAGCATCTCTGCAGGTGCTCTTTGCTATTGACAGTTTTAGTGTATAAGTTGAATTGTATGGTTTTAATAGTGTGCATGTGCTTGTCCATGTGCTTTCTGGGTTACTCTTTAAAATTTTGAGTTTAATTTTTAGATTAAGGACCAGCTGCAAAATGCAGTGATCATAAGAGCGTGCGTGATGCTTCCAAAGCTCTCCTCTTATTAACTTGAGAATGTGGAGAAGCTTCTCTTTGAGCATTTGAAGAACAGTGAAATACATTGCTATTTATTACAAAAATCCATTGCAGAACTATTGAATCGTGATTCTTTCCTCCAGTTACAAATTATTTTATACATTAATATTATTAGTATGTTATAGTGGCTCTGTTTTATGAGATACCTTATTTCAAAGGATGATTGACTTTGTCAGTCTCAATTCTTTTTTTTTTTTCCTTTCATTGTTCAATGGCTTGGTGAATCAAAGGCTTGCTGTCAGGCTGCTGATGATATGTAGTGGGGGAAACACCTCCTGAAAATCTCCTATTTAAGTATATAAATATCTCTTCTTGTGTTAAGTCAGTTGAATTACTATTTTTTTTTTCTTGAGAACGTGTTTCTGGCGACTTGCCTACCTTTTTATCTGGAAGCTGAGTATCTGTGTTAGTGATTTCATTGATACTTGATGTCAAGTAATTAAAAAAGACTTTGTAAAGACAAACATCTATACGTACTCTAATAAGCAGTAGTAACCTTGATGTAACCCTTACTCTTGTATGGTTGCTCCAGTTGCGTGGCAACTCTACAGCAACAACAACAACAGGGAAGTTATCAATTTATACCTGCTATCTAATATAATGCTGCTGCAACCACTTTTTTTTTTTTTTTAAGGACTTTTGGAAAGCTCTCTGATAAAGACCAGCAACAGGTGGTGAAAACAGACTTCAGATACTCTAAGAGCATCTTCTGCATATAGAATTACAGCACTTTAGATTTTGCCGGTGGGCGTTTCGTCCTCCATCATCTAAACCCTTATGTCCTCCATCATCTATACCCTTAGCAGGATGGTAGGAAGGGCTGTCACTAAGGACCTCTAATCTGACTGCTTTGTGCCATTTCATGCCACTGCTGCTGTCACCTTTGCTGCTCTGAGCACTGAGTAGTAGGATCAATCTAACAGGTGATGGGTGAGAGAGATGAATGGGGTGTGGAAATCAAAGAAGTTCTTTCATCAGTTCTCTCTGCGTTTGTATTTTGCTTGGATTGTTTTCTCAAGGGGTAATACAGAAAAATCTTCAAACCATTGTGGTTTCTTTGCAATGTAGGACAGTAAGTTCAGCTGTTTGCACACAGCCCCTTTGTTTCAGGTTGTTGGGGCTTAAGGAGTTGGAGTGTACTCTTTTCTCCCTTGACAAAATCTCATCTACCAGTGGAAGGGTCAAATCACCTACACGTTTATTTCGGGAGATTTTTTTATTACTGGTAATTTGGAAAGTGCATTGAGTGGTGACAGGAGTTGTTAACAGATAGCTACTAATTGCTGGATTAGGGAAGTTCATGAAGGATTTCAGGGGGGGATGTAAGTAGAAAAATGAACAGGAGGATGGAATAATGGATTTTTTTATGGTGAAGTGCAAAGTAAAAAGTGATAGAAATTCTGCTGGGTCCATGTTTAAATGTAGCAACTAGGAAAAATGGTAAGAGTTAGTATGAGTAAAGGATTCTAATACTTCTTCCGTTGATTTACAGTAAGAAAGATAAATATCACACTGTTAAAATAATGCAGTAATATGATATTACTGCCTCATTATGTGAACTGCTGTTACATTCTTTTCTAACGTCATACACTTCCAGTGAAATTAAATGTGTGTATAGATGCATCACAGTTTGTCAATTAAATCCAGAAGGAACTTGCTGAGATGCTGCTCTGTTTTTGGAGTCAGACTTAGAAGGCATGAGAGAACATGACAGTGAATAAAATATTGTAAGGTTTAGAGAATAATGTATGGTTTACAGCAAGAGCTCTATAGTTTTCCCTAATCTGAGAATGAGGAGATTGCTAATTTCAAGCGTGCAGGCAAAGGAGTTATAGTGCTGCATCAGTTACGTGTTGAGCTGATTGCCAGCTGTGGTGGTTGACATCCTGGTTATGGAGCATCCTGACTGTGGAGACAGGGAGTCCCAAATGGGACTTACCCTGTAGATCTTCGTGATGCTAGTTTGCAGTCTTTGTCTGGCAGATATCACTTTATTGCACTCCTGTGCATGCACATCCCACCTTGATGGCTGGATATTCTGAAGTGCCAGCTCAAACCTCAAATTGATTGTCCTTCCTTTCTTCCTGTATCGCCTGCTTCCTTTTCCCTTAAACTCGGTTCATCTATTCGTGTCTCTATTACTGCCATTTGTTATTTATACTTTTTTGTTATTTAGAAGGCTTTGCTCTCTTACTAGTCTGTGATGTTTGTGTAGATCCCATTGTCTCCATAGACACAAGGAGAATCACCTAGCGCCACAGCCCTGCTCCTAACCACTACTCTTGGGTCCTTGCACATTGCATTTGCAGTACCTGTGTTTTCATCAGAATCTGGGATGCAAAAATGGTTTCTAGATGATATGCAAATAAGTTTCCTTCTCTGTGTTGTTGTCTGTCTAGATGTATTGTTTTCTTAAGGTTTTAACCCTGTGAGAGACTCCATGGTTCAAAAATAAACACTACATCATTTTCTTCAACTTCTGCTTTGTTACTTTTACTGGATATTCTTGGAAAAGCCTAGATCAGCTCCATGATGTCAGCACAAATCCAATGAAATCTAGTCTATTAAGAATGATCTTCACAACATAAAACCAGCATGTATTTTAACTCCTCTTGTTGCTCTTAAAGCATCGTTTTCTGTCCAGCTTGTGTATTGGCTCTTGAGTGCAATATCTCAGTTAAAAAAAAAAAAAAAATGAGTTCTGCTTGCACAGTGGCTTCAATGCAGCAGTTTGTGTAGTTGACAGCCATACTGCACCACGCTTGGTTTATCAGTGCTGAGTCAGCTGGCAGTGGGGTGGCAGGGGCAGGCAGCAAACCTGCCTTGTTTTCCTCCCATGTGTTACAGCGCAGTGGAAATGCAGGTTGCCATCAACCCTACCACAGCCTGGATCTGAGCTCACTGGTGCTTGTCAGGCAGATCTCTGCTGGAAAGTTGGCTTTTAGGCAAAGACAGTTAAGAGCAGTGGATCAGACTGAGGAGGATATGAGGAAGACTAAAACAGCATCTTCTTAGCTGTTACGTATTTCCTTTAATGGCACGTGTTCCTGTAACAGATATGTTTTTATGTTTTTGCATGAAGCTGAAAGCTGAAACCACTTCATTCTGTTACCTGCTTTAGATAGGTATTTTAAACAGCAAATGCATGAGCATCCAGCATCTAAAATACTATATTTTATATATATCTATTAAAAATTAGATATTTCAAGTACATAAAAATGACTAGTAGATAATTTTCTTCTATCTCCATGGTCCTTATCCTAGTATGTACAAAAAGTTCAGTCTAACCTACTTCAAATGTTCAGCTGCTGTGTTTCTACTAGCTTTCTTTTGCAGAAAGTAGTAGTTTTCTACCTTTTTTGTGTTCTTCTTATTGTTGTCGATTGTTGGTAAAGAAATTATTTAAAAACTTATTTTGCAGTGCATGCCTTTCTATTCACGTTATGCCTATTTTAATTCATCATTAGTATTTCACTAAAAATTGTGATTAGATTACACTAGCATAGACAAAACTAAAATGTCTAATCTGATGACTTCTGTCATTTCACTGAAACCTAAGAATTTGCAATACCCTCTTTAAAGACTTGCAGTGTGTGAGGAACACTGTGATTGTGTACACAGAAAGTCACATTTCCCTAAAGCAATTGAGTAAATGTTAGTAAATGCATTTGCAGTTCCTTAGTTTGTATGTACCTCTGCTTATCAAAGGAGGGTTAACGTGCTGGAAGCCTTGGCCTACGTGATGGTCTTGTTCTTATGAGGCAGTCTAACACAAACCCTCACAGGGCACTGTGAGTTCTAAACCATGATGTTGTATTTGCTGACTTTCTGACTCGTTTTCCTTTTTTGCTGAAATATTGTCCAAGACTTTTAAAACCACTTACAGCAAAAATTTGAACTGAAAAAAAAAAAAAAAAAGTAAAATTGTGCAGGGCTTAGTTTGAGTGTAGGATAAAAGTTTGTACTGGACCTTTTTTCATCTGAAACATTTTTGCTATCTATAAAACATAACTTAGTTTTACCCAGCTTCCTTCTTTTGAGTTAACACTCAGTATAATACAGTACATTCCAATACATTCTCTCTATCTGTAGCCAACATAATTTTATATAAAGCCTTGGTGTTGAATTCTGAATTCTTTGACTTTGTTTAAAAAAAAAAAAAAGTGACAGAGTTATGAAGGAAGAAGTTCATGGGAATGCAATTTCTTTTCCCTTCAAAAAAGTAATTTTAAAATAGAAGTTACATTATTTTCCTCTTTCCGCTATTCGTGGGTCTCCTGGGTATTGTTACCTTGGAAACACCAGGTTTTAAAGGAGTAAGAATACATGGAACATTTTCTGGCACCCATTGACAGTTTCTAGAAAAATGATGCTGCAGGTAGCAGTAGAAAAACCTTCAGTTTAGCTGGAACAGAAGCCTAACCTTTAAGCTGGAACTTGGGAAGAATGGAGAAATCAGGATTGGGAATGTCTGCGCTTGATAAAGCCTCATCTTCCAGGTGTTTGTTTCCTTTGTAAGACCAACCAGTGCCTTAGTGGAGAGGATTGTATACATGTGTCATCACTATCAATTGTAGAAAGGTGCCCTAGATCAGAGGACAGCTGTAATGCAATACCAACATTAGGATGCAACTTTCACCACTGAGTTGCAAAGAAATACAATGCAATATTCAGTTCTAAACTCAGTGCCTTATTATTATTTACAAATGTCATGTAAAAATATTCAGTTTTGTTCAGCCTTGCATTATTAAACGCATTTTGGTTTCTGAGGTAGAACATTGCTACTTGATATGGGAAGTATTGTCCTGTTGAAGTGAAACTGTGAAAAGGCTTTCTAGAAGACTTCCTAGAATATTTAAATGGGATTTTTTTAAACTGCAAAAAGATGTTCGAGTCCACTCCAAATGTGCACGCAGTCCTCTGAAAGTCAGATGAATTCAGTATTTCTGGTTTGTTGAAATCTGACTGTATGTGGATGAGAGCCATGCACAGTTTTTTTTCTGTTGGAATAGGGAATTCCTCACATGGGGCTGTCCTGAAGATGTCACGGAGCACAATTTCAGGAAATAAGTTAGTCTCTGTTATGCTGTGTCACTCACTGAGATGCTTGCCATTATTTTACACTATGTACTAGTTACACTTTACTGAAAGTACAAAATAGGTAAGCTGAGCTAATTACAATGTGACTGTGTGGCTTTTTGTTTGTATTTTTCTATTAAAACCAGTAGTAAGAGAACCAGTGGTGCAGAAGATCCAGATTTCTCTATTTGTGAATCTCAGCATACAAAGCATTCAACAACTCTCCTGTACAATGCATGTAAAGATGTGGAATATCTAGAAATGTATTATCTTTGAGGAAAAATCAATGGCTGAGCCTAGATCCTCAGGTGAAATTGTCTTCCTCTTGTGCTGCTAAGTCTCTGACCAGTGACGTAACAAATTAGCAGAGCAAGTAGATTCCTATGGAATTTTATATAGAATTTATGTGTACTTGCTTCCTGTACTTTTTCTTTTTTAGATCTGGTTTTTCAAAGTTTTGTTTTTCTCTCAGAAAATTGCAGAAGTCTGAATTAGTCAGAAAAGGACATTTATAGAGCTTCCAGCTGTGTACCCACTCTTCTTTTTTTTTTTTTTTTTTTTTTGGACTAGTTTTAGAATAGCTTTTCTTTGCATTTACAGCTGTTAAATTGTGGAATATTGAAAACACCTGGGAACGAATAACTCCAACTGCCTCTTGTGAGAAAGAGGAGATGTTGAAGAGGTCTGGCCTAGCCAGAATTCTGCTCAGAACATAAAGAATCTGAAAAACTGACAGTGTAACAATGAAAAGAAGACAAAGAAGCTTGCTTAAAATTGCAATGGGAATACTCTAAGAGAGATGATTAAGGTTTTAATCTATTATTAGGGAGGGCAAGATAATTATTAGTCTGCACAGTACTGTTTATTCTTCTTTCCTCATAGATTCTTCTTGCTGATAACTTTCTCAAGGCAAAGATAGTGTCTTGCATACCAGTCAGTTAGATCTTATTTATTCCAGGGTGCAAATCTCAAATTAGTCCTATCAGTTCTAGGGAGGTGACACGCTGCTAGGAATTAAAGTTTGTGGTCACAGAAGTGACAGGCTCATGAGCTTGCCAGGAGAGCACAAATCAAACAAATTTTTTATTGTCACACCTTCAGTTGACCCATTGGAGGATGAAGCTCATACCCTTATCCTCCAGTGTTGTGGTGAGACCATGTGTGTAGTTAAAGCAGGTCAGTATGATGCTGTGGAAGTCAGTGTAGCTAGGCAGTTTAATGAATATCTGACCAAGTAAAGTAAGTGCCTGAAGTTTACACATTACACCGTGCTCAGAGGAAAGGCAGCCCATCTGTTTTCTGTTTAAACAGACTTGAAAGAAACAGAAGGAATGGCCAATGTGTCAAGACAGCAATGAAGAGGAATATTTGGCAGCCTAGTCAAAGATTTGGAGTCATTTTCAAGCTTCTTGCTTAAGGAGGAGAACAGAAGCAAAAACAAACAAAGTCCCAACTCGAAATAAACAAAAACCATGCATACTCACCCAAAAACCACTAACAAATCAAACTCCCCACCCCTCCCCAACTTTTTCCTGCACAGCTTTCCTTTGGAAAGTGTTCTGTAATTTCCTCTAGAAAATATCGCGTTACTCTGAATAGATGTCTCCCTCTATTTATATCTGGATATGGTAGAGACTACAACTAGAAATGAAAATTTTACTTGCATGCTTCTTTATTCAGAAAACAATAGTAAAGAAAAGCAAAGCACCACTTAACAGAGGCACGAGAATATTTGGTAAAGTTCATCTCTACAACAGCCCAGGATCAAAGGAGTGAATCCATGTGTTCCCTGTACACATCCATCTTTTGTCAGTTATATCTTTATATGTTGTGCCATTTCTTTCCTAAAGGTTATCTTTTGCCATGCACCTTTTATGCTTTTATTCTTTTTAGTTAATTTAGCCAGAAGTTAAGCAGATACTCAGGCTTCTAGTTGTAGTAGCACTCTGGTAATTCAATTCATGTGAAACATCCTCAAAAGCCATATAAATAGATACACATTCTCATTGCATAATATAGTTGACATCTTTATGTGGATCTTCACTAATTCACAGCTGGGTGAACACTGGTTGCTCATTAGTCAATTAGCCAGCACTTTATCAATCAGCTCCTTAAGCACCCACCACTTAAGCTGCAACAGTTATGCTTCCTATTGTTCGGGCTAGTTCATGACTGTATTAATATGCATTCACAATTCTTTTTTGTGCTTCTGACTCCTTCCTCTGTGAAGGCTTGTTGCTGACAGAAGTGTTCAGCTGTGACCATGCGGGATTTGTGTATATGTGGTTGACTGCACCATGTTGGTACTGGGCAAGGTAAGAAAAAAAAGAAAATAGGCTGAGTGCAGGCTGGGATAGGTAGCTGACAGAGAAAGCCAGGCCCCTCCACACACAACCCTCTAAACATACAGCATTCTTCCTGTGCAGCTTCTGTCCTGATGCTGGGAAACAAGAAA
Organism: Meleagris gallopavo; assembly: GCF_905368555.1. Classification (NCBI taxonomy): domain Eukaryota; kingdom Metazoa; phylum Chordata; class Aves; order Galliformes; family Phasianidae; genus Meleagris; species Meleagris gallopavo. The sequence goes on along the minus strand of NC_139407.1, from coordinate 4,962,040 downwards.
GTGTGAATTATTTATACCCTTGGTGGTTTTGAAGGGCTGCCTGAGTGGCTGTGCCACACAGGAAGATCAGTAGATCACACCAGGCTCTTGTTTAAGGCCTGTTGGCTGTGTGCCTTCTCAACACCAAGGCTGACAGAGAAGTGATGAAGAGGATTTTGTAGGATTTTATTTCAGAAGGTGAGGAGAAGGGTGGCTTTCCATGTGCTTTAGTTTCCATTTCAGTTGGTTTATTTGAATTTAATCATGAAGGTGTTGAAGTATGGAAACGTTTAGTTGTGATACTGTTGGAAAATTTCAATCTTTAATGATGCTACTTGTGCCTGTATTGAGAAGTATCCATGGAAACAGTGCAGTAATTCATAAACTGTAGGGCTGTATGAAGTCTCTCTACCACAAATGTGTCTCAGCAAGAAAATCATAGATAGAGTTTTCACGTCAGAGTCACATAGCTAATAAATGTGTGTCTCTCATAAGTCAGCAATTGGGATACAAAGGATCATTCAGTATTTTGTGACTTAATGGACTAAGTATACCAATCTTCATCCTGAAATAGATAACGTGTCATAAAAAGCCTGAAGATTAATCTTCATGTGAACTTAGGTTGTAGTAAAATTGCTTTTATGTGTATCCTTTTCTCTTCTTTTGAACTATCAGATATCACTGGAATAAATGGTACCTGCCAGACTCTGGTCTGGAAACTGAGAAACCAGGGTATTACGCTTAGATGTGTCTGATTTTGGTCCAGTCAACAGAGACTGCATCCTCCAAGATTACCATTTAAATTATGGTGTATTCCTTGTTTAGTGGTAGAAATGCCAAATAGATTTTTGTTTCTCGTAAAACATCCTGACACAAATTTAGTAACCTTTCCATGGATGGAATCTGCCATGCCCTGCTTGGAGTCTCGCTGAGTGCTGCGCAGCTCTGGGATTTCAGCATCAGAAGAAATGTAGGATATTCTTTATACGTTAGCTTCAATGTATTGCATTTTAAGGGATAATTTACATAGGGCCTGAGTACCTTTCACTGTGGGTACATAATGAACCAGCACTTCTTTGTGCAAAACATGTATGTGATCTACTTAATCAAGCAAATCATCTTTTTCAAGTGCCTAGAGGTGGCTCACAGTGAGAGCTAAGGCATTGCTCTGCACATATTGCCTTTTTGCTTTGAATTTGGAAGTTCAAATACTGATGTGCTGTGTTGGAGTCTGATAGTTTATTCTGATGTTTTTGCTTTCCTGGTAAATAACTTCTTACCCAAACTTTTCTTTCTCTGAAAAATGGCCCTAACGTGCTAAGCACTTTTTTTTTTTTTCCTTCAAATAACCTTCAGTTTCTAAGATGAGCTGCTTTTAGACAGAACAAGTTTGAGAAATTTCAGAGCAAATTTGGAACAAGATGAGCAGCACCTTTCCTTGAGGACTCTGAACCAAAGCTAAATTTTCCAAATCATGTTAAATATGAGGAAAAATAAATTTTGCTATCACAGTTAGAGCATGCAGTATCTGAAATAGAATCGGTTTAATGAGAATTTTAAGAAGGTACACTTGATAATACAACGCAGACTTCAACATTAGTGTTGGAAACTCTTCCTGTTTCACCTTAATTCTATTTTTAGCAAACAGTTATGCAGTAATTTCTTCCAGTGAAATAGCAGGTTGGATTTTTCAGTCTTGCGGTACCTTCAGTGTATTATTGGAGCACCTGAAAAACAGAAGAAGAAATTACAGCCTGTCGGGTGCATCCGCATTCAGCACACAGCCCTTAAGAGCAAGTAGATACAAATTAAACACAATCAGTAAGACCAAAGGCTAAAACTCAATTCCCTTTGTAAGTAAGACAACACTTACACGTGTAGTAGCGTGATACAGATTGTCAGAGTGATCTGCACTGTGTCCCAAATTCTGAAGTATAGAGCAAGAACAAGCAGTGTTCTTATTCCTGGCTTGCTGAGCCAGTTAGGGGCACTTTTCATAGATTGGTAAGAATTTCTACATATCATTAGGTTCATTAGATCATTAGATCCCTGGATGATGGTTGACAAAAGATTTAACAGAAAGTTCCTGATTTCCTTCAGCATCCTTCTAAATATATAGTTTTTCCTTCAGCTAGTGATTCCCATTTTCTTTCACCCGTGTTCATGATGATATACGCCTTTCTCAGAGCCTGCTAATGGCTTTGTCAGCATGTTGCTGACACTTGCTCTATAAAAACAGTTCCTTCCCAGCCTATCTCTGCTTATAGTCCCAGATATCTAGTTTCAACCTGGATTGTGCTTCCAGGGCTTCTGACATCTTTCTTTATTCTTTATATTTCTTAATATTCTTTTATTCTTAATATTTCATTTTCATAAATGTTTCAGGAGCTTTTCTTTTAATAATTTACCCATTTTCATACTACCATAAATCAGAATAGTGTTTTACATCTGATGTTAGATTTTATCAGGAGGTTGCATATGAAAGACTAATCATCAGAGAAGATAACTGTTACAAATAACTAAATAAAAGTGAGTTTATGTCCACTAGTTGCTTCTTTTTCGCACAGTTATCAGAAATTACTACTACTTAGTATCCAAACTACTTAACATGTTGTCCCATCTTCTGCAGGTAATAGTGGAACTGGAAATACTTGATCCCCCGTAGTTTATAGAAAGATTTTCATTCTGCTTATCCCTGGTTCTCTTCATAATTACCTGAAAAACTTGTCCATACCTACTTTTCAAATCCTAGGTGTTGAGACTCTTTTGGATTTCTTCACAGCTTTGCTGTTCATTAAAATCTTTGCACAAAAGGCATATTGTCCTTCTGCATGCTGTTCTTATTTACTTTCCTAGAATCAAGCAGCATGTAGTTGTTCATAGTCAGAATTACTGGGATTATCTCGAGTCTCTGATCCTATCCACTTGTTATTAACGTCTACTGCATATGCAGATCCATTTCTAAGTACTTCACGTTTTTTTGTTTGCATTTTTATTCCTCAGATATTCTACATGCTATCTCTTTCTCTCCTCTGTTACAGCTGGAGTCCATATGGGCAGATGCTATGGCATAGTTCTAAGAATTTAAGTTTGGGAAAGCGCATTTTCAATTTTTCTACAAAATCTTCTTATTTCATTCTTTTTCCTCATAGTGGGCTGTGATATCATTGTGTGTTTTTTTTCCCTTGTATTCTTTGCTAATAATTCATTAATAGCTTTGACGCCAAAGCCTGATACTTTAATAATTTTGCTGTTCAATGTCCACCATAGAACTATGCAGATATTTTAATTTGTAGAGACCCTTGCACATAACTTCTTGCAAATCTGTGGTGTTCTGTTTTGGTGATCTCTCACACTGTTTTAAGTTTCTGGCTTGGTTAAGCTTCATAGCACAATGACTGTATTTACAAAGTGTAACCATAAATACGTCACTCCAAAATTAATGCCTCCTATTTATTGCCATGGAAACAGCAACAAAGAACACAACAATACTGTTTGATAGAACAGTTTCTCTGCTACAAAACACTATTTTTTCAATAGTTACCTTCATTAGCTGTGCATTTTTGCCAGCGATGAACAAGAGCCTGAATGCCACACCAGTAAACATCTGCAAGGGTGGAGGTGACTCACTGTCACTGTCACCACTGCTGTAATGCACCACCCACCACCCCACTGTGGTCACATCCACTGTTTGGTCTCTGTAAACTTTTGACACGTCAGTAATGTTAATGGGCACCTTCCACACAGAGGAATTCAGTGACATGCTTTTTCTTCATAAAAACTTCCACATCAGACACCGTTTTGTCAGACTGCACTTCTGTGAATAGTGGTGAGAAGGTTCAGCCTCTATTGCCATACTAGCAGCAGCCTCCTTTGGTGTTGTGGGCCAACATAATGCAATAGGAGGCATTATTTTTGGAGCAATCTTTATAATTCATGTTGGTGGGGTTTTTGTTTGTTTGTTTGTTTTGTTTTTTAACCCTACCCCCCAGCCAGTGGGATTTGAGAATCTTTGGCATTTACACATCTTTTACTTTACTATGCTCTGTTCCCACTGACAAATTGTTCCTTTGGTCAATTCCTTTCCTTTTACTTTCCTAGAAATGTTCCATAATCCTCTCTAAAATTAAGAATTTCAGCCTTTTATCATGATAGTTTTGCACTTGTTCCTTGTTTTATCAGTGCAAATGAGAAGAAATTCAGTACTGATTTTCTATTCACTGTCGTATTGATCCAGATTACTTAATCTCTGATTTTATTCAGCCTGAACTACTGACTTGAAATAGTGATCTTTCTCTCCCACTATCCCAATCTGTCTTTTTTTTTTTTTTTTAATTTATAAAAAAAACAAGGAACTCTCATGAAAATAGCTAGAAACAAATGAGTAATTATTTCAAACAGATCTACAACCTGCTATGCACAGTAGATTAACTCTAGCAGGAATCAAGTGAATGGTAATTCAAGCGATATGAAAAACAAAGCTGCTCTGAACAAACAAATATGAGTAATGCTCAGGCCATCAGTCTTAAAAATAAAAAAATTAACGTTCTTTGTAGTCATGCAGAATCAATTCATGAAAATGAATCAGTCTAATTTATGGACTTGGTCACTAAGGAAAATATAAAGAAGAAATCAGAGTAATTTATTGATTGCAAACAGCTAAATTAGTATCTCTGACAGTGAAAAACCTACAAGCTTTATTTTCCCATTCTCAGATACAGCAACTTATTTGGTGATTCTTCTCCCACAGTCCCCAGCAATAACAGATAAACCAGCCCATCAATATCTAGTTAACAGCTTTAATTTGGTTTGCTGCTTTGCTTTATCTCGGTAGGCTTTTCTTTCCCTTACACAAACTCGCATCTCACATGGCTGCTGCTACAGCCATCTGTACTGACTATCTTATACAATCTGTGCAACTCATAAAGGTACCTTTCATTTCTTCATATGCTGTTTAGTTTGTGTTACAGTGAGCTGGATAAATTAGATTGTAAGCATCAAGTACAGAGTTAAAATATGGCAAAAGGGTAAAAGAACCAGCCTTTTATGGAGAAGCATTTGTTTTGAGTTTAGGTTCAGGGGCAGGTGACACTTGAGTCTTAGAAACTTGTGACAGCTCTGGTTTTCAGCAGAAGTGAGAAAATGAGATTTGTATTCTAGAAAATTTGTTTGCAGGCACCACACGCTTCAGTTTTCAACAGCATTTTTTCTTTAGTGAATTATTACCGTTCATTATTACTATTGCAGCATTTCATATTTTCTTTTTAGCATAGTTTCCTGATTGTGTGACATGTCCGTTCAATAGCATTCCTATGGATGTTGCAAGGATGAGAACTAGCAACCCTTTAGGAGAAGCCTGCATTTGTCTTCTAAGGACTCTGTGCTTATTGCCTTTTTCCTGAAGAAAGTAAAAACTGGATTACTCACATTCCCAGTTGCAAATATTTACTAGGATAACATGGAGAAAAACAGATGTTATACTCTAGGCCTTTTGCAAAAGCAAAAGTTTTCAATAATTTTGTTACAGGAGATAAAATAAACTTGCTTTTTTAATAGTCCTGGCATGGAAGAGAAAATGGGGAAAAGAGGCTTTTTTTAATAAAAGATCTATTGATCTAAGTTTCTTAGCCCTTTTGCAGCAGATGCATGGATGTGTACATTGTCTGCATCACAGCGCTGCTCGCCAGCAGGCTGAGAAGGACTTTGAGGCCTCTCAGCCAGGGCTTCTCAGAGAATATTGAGTGGGTATGTAGTATTTCTAGTTCTATTATGAAAAACTGAAGTTGACAGTCATGGTGTGATCTTAATGTATGACATGTCAAATCTCTGATCTGTAACATGTTAATATTGACAATATTATGACTTAAATATGGGTGCCTTGTTCTTCAGGAAGAAATGGAACTTCTTACTGTGAAAGTACTGATCAGATCTCAGCAAATTTATTCTACAAGATGTGTAAGATCACAAGTTCTGCACCCTTTCTTCCTGAGGCTCAGTGGGCTTAAATGAGCTACCAAAGGTGAACAGTATCCTCTCACCTTCCTATTCTGTCTCCTGAGGTTGCAGCAGTACTTTGTGCCCAATGTGAAACAAGTTGAATAGCCATCACTAGAGGAATAGAGTCAGCTGAATCCCTTGCAGTCTGAGGATAACCGATGATCATAAAGTGAAGCTGGAGGAAATGGCTTCAGGCTGTAAATGCTAACATGACACCACTGCTCGGCGTTGTATTCTGCTGGTAGACTCAGTCCTGATGTGCAGAGGAGGAAGGAGAAATTGAGTTGATATCTTTATTATGCTTCCACTGATGATTTTCTTAGAAGGCAGCATCCACAAATGGCATTAACTTAAGCAGATGTACAGGTGGAAAACCTGCAAACACTGTTTTATACAACTGAGAGTCTGACATGATTTCTCTATAATTTCTTGTCTATCTAAGCTGTTTTACATAGCAGTAGTTAAGAAATGATGGCTATAGGCTGTAATACTACAGAAATCTGCATTTGCTGTAGCACTATCTATGTAGGTACTTCTCCTCTTATCACAGAATGGCCAGGGTTGGAAGGGACCTCAAGGATCATGAAACTCCAAACTCCTTGCCACGTGCAGGGCCACCAACCTCCCCATTTAATAATAGACCTTATATAGCCATTCAACACAGCGTGTTCCATGACTACCTCATGTTGGCTGTTCACAAGTGAACTACAGGGGAATGATGGTGTTCCAGCCTCTTGGCCCCACTAATGTCACTGTGCTGTGCTGGTCTATAGAGTAATTGGCCTGATTTCCAATGCCATTAGAATCATTCATGAGTGTACTGATGGCTTTTAAACAGTTTTTAGCACAGTTGAGTAAGCTGGATAAGTTGAATCTCAAGAATAAACTTTCGGCTTGTTCCCCTCCCATACTCTATAAAATGCTTTAACATTTGATTTTCTCAAAGCTCTGGTGTACGTGTTTGTTTTGGTATTCTGTTATTTGATTTCTAGTGGAACGTTGTAAAGTTTATGTAATTTTGGACCTAGCAGTTAATGTGTCCCCTGCAGGCAGGCTCCTTATGAATTTGAAAGAAATTCAATTACTGAACTACTGATAACTTATCTCAACAGAATGCAAATGGATTAAGATGGCTAAATGCTCACTCGTTTATAAATGTACCGTTTAATTTGAAAACATGCTGTTTAAAAAACAACAACAAAAAGCTATTCTGATGTTTTATACTTCTCTGTTTTATATTATGCTATTTAAAAAGAATACTATGGTGGTCTTTGTTATATCAAATCAGAATGAAAAACACAAAAACTACTTTGCAAACATGCCAAACAATTTGTTACCTTTCCTGAATAGATAAAGTAGAAATAGTTCCTCTTTTAGAAAATAAAAATTACCCTTTTGATAAGAAGTGTTATACATTTTTGTCATATGCATTTTTAAATAGGACGTTATTTAGCACATTAGCAAAATGCAGACGTCCTTATATATAAAATGGTCATCTCCATTTATGACTATTAGTTATTATGCATGGAACAATTGGATAATTAGATATTTGCCAAAAAAACTCTTTCATTACAGTTTCTGAGACGACCTTAAGTTTTGCAACCATTATCTGAAATTAACAACATTTTTTGTCTTTCATTCCCCTGCTGATTTATCATATTAAGAAATTAATCTATAAGTAGTATACATTTCCTGTTTTCACAACTGGTTGAGGTACTGTGATTGTTAGTTGTGTGGCTCGTTAATTAGCCCTTGTACCATAGTGGGCTTTGAGAATATGTGAGCTCATTTACTCACAGTGCATGTAATGTATACAGCTGTAGGCTCTCCTCTGATGCATTTCCCTGAGAGAAAAAAAAGAATTATTTGTTTGGTACTTACTGTATAGGAGGCTGGCTGTCAAGTAGCTTTGGCATTCTAATTTCACTGGAATTAGAACATAAAAGTTACATTTACTGTTGATTTTTCAAGAGTAAGTTTGTATGCATTTATCTGCAGGGCTGCCCTTTTATAACAAGAAAAAAGCAGAGCCTTTAAAGAATGCTTTGTTTGCCTGATGAATGATCACACTATGAAGTCATCCTACCAGCACTGTCAGTTAAATGATGGCTCCTTATTAAAGTGATGTGTGGATAAAGATGTCTGAAGTCAGGTTGTGACTCTATTTTCTTTATTTTCTTTATACAGAATAGTTATAAATACACTTGTCAAAACCTTTGGCAAGGATCTGGATACTTGTATAGGTCTGATTCATCTCAGTGAGCTGTCAAAAGCAAAATTCTTCAGAAATATCCACGTGTATATTTATAATTATAAAACAGATATTGCTTAAGACCATAAAATAGGGTTTTTTTTTTTTCCATTTCATATCAGTGAAGGCAATTCAATCTGACTTGCAATTGTGGGGTTAGAATGATGAGCTTTGTAAAAATGTTTTTATGAAATTAGATTGAAGCAAAAGTAATGAATGATCTATATCTGGTGTCACTAAGGGCCTGTTGGTAATGGATTTTTCAGGATGCACAGAATGTGGTAGAAACACAATATTCTGGGACTGAACTTCAGTGCTTACAACGTATAGTTCTTTACAACCCTGTTGAAAGGGGTATTTGCATATATATATATATTTAAACATAAGACCATAAATGTTTCAGCTAGGGTTATAGTCTGGACCAATCCCTCAGTCCACCTCACGCTTCCAGGAGCAACAGCCACCTGCAACTCAATGGACCAGCTTTTTTGGGGAGAATGCCAGTGTGAGGCTCTGCCAGTGCAGCTGCATGGCTGGGCTCTGCCCAGGACCCAAGCACTCAGCCTGGTGCAAGGTGTGCCTTCAGCACGTTGCCTCTTTCTCCCTACAGCCACATAGACGCAGCCAGGAGTCTGCTTTTTCCAGCTGGTCAGTTGAGAAAAGGCCTCCCATCTAGCTTCAGTAAGGTCTGAATCAGCTCACGGAAGAGACAGGAAGGAGACTTGAAAGTGACAGTTTACACAGTCATATTATCTTTTTATTTTTTCTGCTTTCCTACTTAAACTGAGAGTCTTGACCTGCTAGGGCTTTGAAGCAAGTAGAATCCTGCACTTCAGTAGAGGTGAAGTGATGCTGAAACCAACTGGAATTTTCAGAACCATCCACTTTGGGGATTGTGACTGCAGATCACACACACTATAAGACCAGAAAACTTTTCTGCCCCGGGTAAATTCAGTTGCATGCTATAATATCAACAGCGTACTTATGATTATTTTTGTCCTTGCTTCAAAAGGATTTTTTGTGAATGATATAATGCACTGACATTATAGCCTACTATCTACACATTTCTCTGCCAGTCTGATGTGTTTGTGAGAAAAGACATAGCACATAGCAACAGATTAAATATTGGAATGTGCTGTGGTACTTCTTGCTTGGGAAAGTCCAAAAGAGTAGAGACCTTATAGAATCATAGAATTGCTCAGGTTGGAAAAGACCTTAAGGATCATCGAGTCCAACCACAACCTAACCCTGCTATCCTAACTCTAACAGCCCTCTGCTAAATCATGTCCCTGAGCACCACATCCAAATGGTTTTAAACACGTCCAGGGATGGTGACTCAACCACCTCCTGGGGAGCCTATTCCAGTGCTTAATAACCCTTCCTGTAGCGGAGTGTTTCCTGATAGCCAACCTAAACCTCCCCTGACACAACTTGAGGCCATTCCCCCTTGTCCTTTCTCCAGTGAGAAGTTTTTTTCTTGTACAGAAAAAAATAAGGAAAAGTGTAGCAGAGATAGATTTCTTAAATATTTAGGGCTTTACATTTTTTTTTTGTAGACTTTTTTTACTTCTTTTTTTCTATTTTTTTTATTATTTCCTCTGTAGACTAATGTGATGTAACCAAATAGGATTGATATACTTTCTCTTTTAATAAACCCAACTGTCATTTCACTTCATCAAGTCAGTAAAAGATATTAAAAAAACAAATAAAAAAAGCTGTCTAGGGAATTTTTTTTTTAAACTGTCCCGAACAGAAGTTTATTCTCTGAGAATCAGTATTCTGTGTTACACCGCATAAAACAAAAAGTGGGCTTCAAGAACATTACTAAGGTTCTGTGGTGGTGTGCTCATGTCTTCAGGCATCAGTGACAGTGCTGGAACTTGGAAGTAATGTTATCAGAGCTTACTTCAGGTGACCTATATGATTTAGTAGTGAAGATGCCCTTTAATACCTAAAGCACATACAATCTATAGTCCTGATGATTTGTTGCTGAAGATGTTGGCCTCAGTACAAGGCCTTGCCATATAACACTGATAAAGAAGAGAATTATTTTTCTAGGCAGCCCTAGGCAGACAAATACAATATTGTCTTCTCATAAATTTTCATCATTTACCTGGTTTCAATAGAAGACACTTGACGTCTTAGCAAACTACTCTCACGCCCTTTCTCGCCTCAAATGTGACTTAGCTGCGTGTGACAAGGGAAAGAAAGTTGAAAAAGAACGGTATGTATGCTGAAAAATGTTGCATCTGTAGTTCCACTCAAAATCCAGTCAGAGCCAAATCGCTTCAGTTTTCCTCAACGGTACCTTCGGTAGGACTAATCAAGGCAATGCAGCAACTGCTGCCAGCAATGATAAAATTGTAGCCAACAAAAAAAATTAATTGATACTGTGCCAAAACAAGGTATACTTCTAGTTACTGAAGTTGAATTGTTGAAGTTTCAGCTGAAAGCACACAGTTCTCGTGAGATGTTCTTTACTAGAGTAAAACCACCCCAGATACATTTATTATCCATAAAGCTCTTTCTTTTATGGAATGCCACTTGCTACCGTAACAGCAAACAAATTTCAGACTTTTCTTAAAAACGTTACTACTTTAAAGCAAACAAACAACAAAAGCATGTGGTGCCTGTGGAAGTTGTAAATTTCACTAAAAAAGAACCTACCACCCAGATAACAGTTACACACCATTTCGTAGAGTGAAATGTAAAAGCAAATGTTCTGTTCTGTTTTGTTTTTTAATCTTCTGATATGAGTAGTAAACAGCTTTGAGGCTAGAAAGAGGAAAAAACCCTTTGGCAGTCAAGCCTCTTTAAATGATGTGAATTTCAGTCTTCGCCCATCCTGCAGCATAATTTGAAGTTTTGTTGAAAGAGCTCTGTGGTATTTATAATGTGGAAAGAAAACTCAAACAACTTATAAAACTAAACAGTATACAAATGTAAACAAGAATACAAACACCACTTCTACCTTTCTGGAGGCTCTTTCAAGCAAGCTTCCCATGTGTCCATTGGTGTCTCCTTTAGGACGCAATATTAAGACCAAAGTTAACAGTTATCAATGAAATACACTGAAATGTACAATGTACAATTATGTACTGTAAAAATTTCTTTTTGGTAGAAATAGATGACAGCATAAATAACAGCATCTTTGCAGGGAAGGAAGAATAAAGACAATAAAACTTCTTAATAATTCCAGAAATTATGCAGGATCTTCAGGGAAAAAGTGCTAAGGGAGAACAGAAAGCAGCTCAGGAGCGCAGGGAAGTTATAAAAAGAAAAAATATTAAAAAATATTAACAATGTCAAGGAGTTTATAATGATAAACTCAGTGTAGATAAAGAAGGAAGTGATTATTTAGTGTTTCTTGGTATAGAGCCTTTCCCATTAGGGTATTAAAGCACAGGGTTGTAAGGTAGGAGGCAGGGAGATTTGAAGTTTTTCCTTAGCTTATCAAGGAATTAATCTTTCCGTTAAAGTGAGAGCAATATCTAAATATGTCCTGTGATATCTGCTGCTGGATCAGTAGTTCATGTGTTAAACTGCTGCAGAAAAAAATATGCAAAACTAAGAGGTAGATGTGGAGAGAGATCCTATAGAAGTAGAGTTAGTCAAGACGCAAAATATTGCAGGTACTATGAGATATGAAAGTCAAGAAGGAACTCTTAAAAGTAGAAGAGGAATGCCTCGTTGGTTAATAAGGAAAGAGTGAGAAACAAAACACAGAAGAAAGGCTGTAGTATTCAAAATTTGTTTTTTCTTTTCTTTTTTTGCATGTCTGCGTGCATGAATAAAAAAACCCAGCTTGGACCTATAGGTTATGATCATTTGAACAAGGAGGTGACGTAAGATTCAACAGGGTAAGAACATTTAGGTGGTACATCTTTAAGTTAGTAAAGCCTGGTGAAATCTGCTCTGGAGTAGTTAAGGAGTTTCCAAAGCCTCTAGAGGTTATTTTGCAGAGGTGGTGGAGATTAGGTTAGATGCAAGAAAACCTAAGAAATTTTAGTATAGAAGTTCTCTATAATTTCGAGGTTCAGATGACATGAACATTAGAGGTCTGCAAATTGTGAACCAATCCGCTTTGTTTTGTTAAAGTAAAAATACCGGAACAAGTTACTAAACAACCTGTACATATCTGGAATTTAAGTAGAAGCCAGCACTGATTGGTTTCTTGAAAAATCCATCATGTTTTGTTTGTTGCAATAATTGGTCAAATAAAAGAGAGAAAAATAATAGATAGTATAGATTTTGGCATCTTCATAAGCAAAGGAGATTAATAAAGTCTGCAGTAAAATGACTTTGTTTTGGAGCAATTGGTCTCTAAGACCTATATAGCAGGAAAATAATTAACTCCAGCAGCAATTAGGAGTAAGTTCTAAAGGGACCAATCTGCAGAACACAGTACTGGCAGGAGATGAGGAAGAGAAAAAAAACTGTCAAGAAAATCCATTTTGTGACTAGATTGGGTTCTTAGGGAGGTTACATACAAAATCACTAAGTGAAAAATTTCTCCACCTGGTAACTGCAAAAAAAAAGAAAGAAAAAAAAAGAGCCTCATAAGCCGAATAAGATTTGTATGTGCTAATGACAGCAGGTGGTAACAGGTCTGGGCTGTCTGAAATGGCACTGAGTACTGACCCCCAAGGATCTGTGGGCTTTTCCAAATGCAGGCCACATAACCACATACTGGGTATAACATCAGGCAGCCTTACTTGCTGCTTTTGCTGAATGCGTTATCCTGATGTAGGATTACACCATTACTGCTCAGAAGGGTTATGTCAACATCTCATACTTCCAGCCTGATGTTATCTTGTGATGAAAGAAGAGCCAGTTCATAGTACTCTTCTGGATGATAATGGTTTTAGCAGAGAGTTCCTTATTTAATTTTTTTTGTCAGTAAGTGGACAGTAAAACAGTTTACAGATCCAAGGAGATAGACTGAGCAGTGATCCCGGATCCCATTTGTTCATCCACAAGAAACCACCTCTGGGGCTAAGCCAAACATTAATATACCAGGTATTCAAGAGCAAATACAAGGCGTTTAGGAGCAGAGTGAAATTTTAAACACCAACATGAGTAAGTGGTCAAGTTTTACAAGGGAATATTTCTGAGTAATCCTAAAGGACATCATATCTCAAAGGCTGTAAATCTGAATTTAACTCCTCCTTTGATACTTGCAATCTCTTACAAATGCCAATGAATGTTCCATTGGTAAGAACAGTGTGGTGGAACAAGTGCTGTCTTTCTCAGCCTCTTGCTTTTACTCATCCTCACTAGCTGAGTATGAGTAGGTAGATACATCCCTTTTGATATTTTTTCTACCAATTTAATAGTAAACACCAGCAAACTGAATTGTTCTCATCTGATGTCTTCATTTTGAAATGTCTGATACGTAAACCCAGAAATCAGCCTATGTGATAAATATTCCAAGCTGAATGCTGCTGGAGGCTTTTCTGCTAGCCATGTCAAGTTTACACATCGAGAAACACCAGAGGAAAGGAAAATAATAGTTAAGAAATGAAATGAAGTATTGCCAGCACAAGAAGGAGGAAGTACCAAAATGGCAGCATACATCAAAAGAGAGAAAACAGATGGTTATACCTAAATTACCACATACTGAGTCTGGGAAAAAAATTAGACTTAGTAAAAGAGTTACTATAGAGATGTTATGGATGTGAATAGGTTGCATTAAAAATTGCTATGAATACAGCATGAGAAAATATCAGTACTCTGAATTATTACTGCTGGTCTGCTGGTATTTGAGCTGTATAACATCTCATAAACATCTGTTAACCCTTTACAGACAACTGAATATTCTACAGTGAAGTGTAATCTCATGGCAGATTGCAAGATGTTTATGAAATGGAGCATTTGAGAGGAAACATTTGCACCTAAGAAATAGCAGAGAGGTTGAGACATAAGCAACAGATCCAGAGTACTGAGCTCCAACTGCTATGTTTTAAATATCTTTCAGTATCATCGCATAATGATATTTTGCTATTTAAGTAATCTTTCTTCTCTTACTCTCATGTTTGCCTTATTGTATTCCTTTCTGAGCAAAGAACCAAAAGACAGTGTTTTACAAATCCAGGTAGAGTTTGATCTGTAATCTAGTCTCATTGCTTTGCAGTCAGTCTTTGTATGATAGAAACACGATAAAATTATGTTCAGTAAATGAACGAAGATTTTGATCCTATAGTGGAGTTCATCAGAACTTAATCAAAGTTATGGAATGATACTGTCATGAGGGGAGCCCAAAACAAAAAAGCATGACATGTTTTCAGTGAGAAAATTCGTTGATGATTGCACTGAAATGCCAAGAAAGAATCAGAAATGTTAAGTAAAAAGGTTAAGATGTAAATGTAGATGTAATTATTACAATTTGCTTGAACTTTTCAGCTACTTACAAGTATTTCATGACCTCGGTGAAAGTAATTAAAAATGTTAATTTTTCAGGAAAGTATTTTAAATATTGTAGAAGAAAAGTGTTAGATCTTTTTGTTCTTCTGAGAACTGGGAAACTTTTTCATTAGCTCAGAGATTTGCTTGGGACATAAAAGCCATTTTTTTTGTCTTGGAATATTAATGATCACAGTAGTGAGTGTAGACTGGATAAAATAATGTACATTCACTGGGACCTGGGCAGTATTCTAGAATAAAATTTTTCAAACCTGATAAAACAGTTTGTAGCAGAATGCATTCAGTAGGTAATTAGTACTGAGGTTACATTTGATCATTATATTCTTATGCACCTCTCAAGATGCTGTGACTTCAGTCACTGCATAAAAAAAAAAAAAAAAAAAAAAAAAGATGAGAACAAATTCAGAAAAATGTATCATTGGTTTACAAGAAATTATGTGTGTTTGACTTGTGTTATGCTGTCAAATGATGTTTTTCAAGTCTAGGTTTATGTAGGGCAGATTTTTGAGATCGAAGCTATATTTAAGTCTCACAGTTTATTTCTGTGTAATGCATGCAATATTTTGTAGAAAGCTGTGTTTTCAGTTTTGTCTGAACTAAAGGCAGTGATGACTCAGAAGATGAGTGGGCTGCAGCATGTATCTCTTTTTTCCTCCCAGCTGCAAGACTTTGTATTTCACCTTGTTGAGATTCATGAGATTCCTGTCAGCCCACTTCTCCAGCCTGTCCAGGTCCCAGTGAATGGCAGCACATCCCTCTTGTTTATCAGCCACTCCACACAATTTTGTGTCACCAAGCAAACTTGCAGAGGCTGCATTCTTCCCCGTCGTCATTATCAAAGATACTCAACAGTATGCCTCAGTACTGATCTCTAGGGTACACTGTGAGCTGGAGTCCTCCAAATAGACTTGTACAGCTGATAACAATTCTTGGAGTCCTGTTGTTCATCCCATTTTCAGTCTACCTCATTCTTCTCATCCAGTCCATCCTTCATCTTCTCTATGACGATGTTACGGAAGACAGTGTCGAAATTCTCACTGAGATCCAGGTGGAGAATATCCACTGCTCTCCACTGTCATCTACCAGGTCAGTCATTGCATCGTAGAAGCTTATCAGGTTGCTCAAGAGTGCCCCATGCCAAGTCCGTACTGACTACTCCTGTTGATTTTCTTCGTGTGTCTTGAGATGGTTTTCAGGATTGCTCCATCATGTTCTTAGGGATCAAGATGAGGCCTGTAGTTCCCTGGCTTCTCCTTCTCACCTTTTTTGAAGATAGAATTCTTCCAGTTCTTCGGCAACTCTCCTAAATCTGAGTTGTTTCTGTAATTTTTTAGTTTATTCAGAACTTATTCTAAACACAGCTCAGCATTAAAAGTTTTTGAGATGTTCCTTTAATACACTAATACATTCTGGCTTTCAGATTCTTTTTTTACATCAGATAGCAAAAAAAGGATGGACTTCTGTAAGTCCTTTATGGTACTATTCCTAAAAGCATAAACTCATACTGGTAATCCCTATTTGAGTGTGGCACTTATTTGGCTTACCATGCTTCAGGTCATATTTTAATGTTAAAGAGCAGCAGGAGAATCCTATGAGAATAGGAATACTGACAAGGTGGGATGCTCAGATTTTGCAGCAGTGAGGGTCTTGATATAACTATGCCCTTCTTGAGTCCTCAGAAAATCCACCTCTGTTCCCACAAGTATGTAAATAGAAAGAATGGCAAAAGCAGGCTCTGTCTACTAATGAAAAGAGTCTGTGAGGGCCCTAGGTTTGCTGAAATAAGATGCAGTTACACCAGCAAATGAGTCAGTATAGCTCTCATGATGCACAAAGTACACATAAAATGCTACTTGCCAAACACTTCATTGGTACTAAACTAAGCCCTATTGTAAATGTTGTCAATGTGCATTTGTGTATTTTCCTTTGCTTGGTGACGTTTTTTGCATTTTATAGACTGAAATTTCACATTTACAAATAAAACACTTTCAGAAGTGTATCATAACTATAAAAATATGTACTAGCTTCATAATTATGTAAAAACTTTGAGAAACCATTTGAGTTTGCTATGAACATGAGTACGATAATGCACACGGTTTAATCAATATACCTTTCAAGGGAGCCTCATTTGGGGTAATGCAAAAGCCATATCTTGCAGTCAGTAATAAATATTTCATTAAATTATCTCAAATTTAACTCTCACTCCCACTGGCAAACCTCTAGTGGTACATCGTTCTTCTCTCTTGATTTTATTGCCCTGGTAACATGCAATCATCTCACAACCCTTTGCTTTCTCATCTATAGTATATTGCCTTTGCCTTAGATTAATCTCACAGTCATTATCTTATTTAAGTAGGTAATATTTGACCATCTAATCAGCTTAAAGAAACTTGAGTAGAATAATATGGGCTTACTTTTAGCATTCAGAAACATTTTTTAAACAATGAGAAAGAGATTTGTTAAAAAATATATGGTCTAAATTATTCTTTTTGTGCATGGAAATGCACACTGCATTTACTGACATAATTAAATTGCCTGCGTATCTGACTTTTTAATAATGAAAAGGGAAACCCTAGAGTGCTTAGATAATTTGCTGTTTTCATTTAGAGCATGGAATTCGGTGGTACCTATTGAGGCATTTAGTCTTCCTACGCACTGCA
This sequence comes from Meleagris gallopavo, assembly GCF_905368555.1. Classification (NCBI taxonomy): domain Eukaryota; kingdom Metazoa; phylum Chordata; class Aves; order Galliformes; family Phasianidae; genus Meleagris; species Meleagris gallopavo. The sequence continues at coordinate 4,944,730 of NC_139407.1, read as the reverse complement.
AACGAAATAGAAACAGTGCCATAGCTTTCTAGGGTGGCAGTTTTTATACAGTTTTTTAATGTATCTGATTTAAGTGCTCGTTTTCAGTGCTTGCATTTGTATCTGCTAAATAAAATGAAAAGTTCTGTTTATCTTGTCCTCCCACCATAAGAAGAATAGTATATTCGGATGCCAAACTTGTCAACTTTGATAGACATATAACACATTTTTTTTTTCAAATCTATATTATTTTTTGTTGGCAGATAGCAGAGGCTTCTAAGTGTGCTAGGAAATAAGATTTAGATCTTGAAAATTATGAGCTAATTATCTTGAGGCCAAGATAGCAGTACTTTTAGATGTATCATCTGTGATCTAAAATGAATTGATACTGAGGTTAATCTGCAAGGGTTTAGCTACCTGCTAGTGTTTGGAAAAAGACCTTTGCCTTGCTTAGACTGTTGTTTAGATAATATGCATTACTTAAGATATCTTTTCGATTCTCTATGTAAAATCTGTCCTCTAGGAACTTTAATTTCTCATTCCTTGCACATTACCCAACCTCAGCTTCTTCGAATTTTTACCTCATTCACTAGATGCTATCCATCTTCTCCAAAAATATGTCAGTATCATTTCATGCTATGTCTTTGTGCTTATGAGTAACTAAGCTTATTGTGACTGTTAGCTTATGTTAAAATTAATAAGAATCCAGGAATTCAAAAAATGTACATCTAGATATTTATTTGAACATGAAGTTCTAATGGGCATGGAAGTTTACTCCTGTCAAAATCCTGGGTGAAAAAAATAATCGTCCAAAACCAAAAGCCTTATCTCCTTTAGCTGCAATTTCCAGCACTCACATAAAGCCCTCAGCAAATGTGCATGGCGGCAGTGCAGTAAGCCATGAATCCCACTGACAGTCCTCAAGCTATCCAAAGAAAAGTATGATTTACTTTTATCTATTATTCAATATTCTGGTATGGTGAATTGTTAAACGTATGGTCTCTTCCTTTCTTTATCTCTTTTTTTTTGGGGTGGGAGGTAGGGATGGAGGTGGTGGTATTGTAGCACACATTCTGGCATTAGCACTTACTACATACACAATCTCTAGATTCAGAAATAGATGGGGAAGTATTGCAAGATTTTGTGTTCCTTTCTAGGTCTGTACCCTTCTTTCTTTACCAAGATTCCTTCATAGCTCTCTTATTATACATTAACTTTGCATTAAACCCAGGGAGAACACTCCAAATCCATTATTAGTTACAGCTGTTTTAATTTCCAGTTCATTGGTTATCCCAAGTACATAGCACTGTATTTGAACCCTTTGGTTGTAAACAGACTCTAACAGTTCCAAGCATGAAAAACTCATGAGTAAAACATAGATGTAATTTGAATGCAAAGTTAATGCTTGGCAGTTGTTTTCACAATTCAAGCCTGGAGACAGGTCACAAATAAAGCATATTAAATCTCTCTTCATAAGGGATAGATGGATAGAAAGATCAATATTGCTTTTTATGACTGAGTTTTTGAAAAAAGGCAAAGGACAAATCCATACAGTAAAAAACTAAAATATGTCATGGACTTAATTTGGATACCATAACTTTTAGAATGTTACTGTAGGAAATACAGTACAACTCATGTTGTTCTGTAACATGATTTCAGAGCCCAGTACCTGTTAGAAAGGCAATTTACTGTTATAGCTCCTTCAGTTACCCAAATAAGGTGGCATGTGCAATTCAAACGTATAAACATTCCCAAAGTTGTAACCCTAGTGGAGGAATGTTTGACTATTTGGATTTAGGTCTGTTTGTGTCTGTTGTAAAGAAGATGGTTTAAACGTGACATCTTCAAATATGATGCAACCAGTGCTAATTGATAGGAAGAAAATTGATCTAGCCTCGTGACTTGTCTGCAAGGTAGACAAGACACTGGAGGAAGAAACTGCAAAAAAAATCTCAGTACTACAGAATAAATAAACCATTGTATGTTTAGGAAATAGCAATGCAAACCATAGGAAAGAATGTGTGAATAAGAACATGAAAACTTTTCTCAGGTCTAAATACAGTAGGAGCAGAGAATTTAGAAAATCAAACTGTATTCATAATAGCAAATTACTGGTGGGTTTGGGGTTCCTTGTGTTATTTCTGTTGTCACAGTACACTGCCATTAAAATTGTGAGTCTGTGTTTTCTTTGTGATGTGCTTAAGCTGAAGTGTTGCAGTTTCTCTTGTGAGTTTTACCACTCTTACATATTCTCTGAAGAAAATGTGGTCTGAAATGCAATAGCTCCCATATGTATCTGGTGATGGTGATGTGGAGGCACTGTTTGTTCCACTAGATGAAACGCATATATACTGTGTCAGTTTATTTTAAGAAACTGTAGGAAAAAAGGAACAATGGGTTTTTGATTTCTTCTTTCTAACGTGGCAATGCTCATCCTCTGGTGATGTCATTAAAGAACAATGTTTGTACTTCTCTCCTGGACCTGAAATTAAATACGTCAGACCATTAGAAGTTGCTTAAGCATTTTCATATTCGTTTATTCCTGAAAGGGAAGTCATTTTGCCAACAGATAGGCGTTTTAAAAATTACTCTCACTTCTTGCTCAGTCTGTGTATTTTCAAGCTTGTGTTTCTTGTCCTGATGCTGTTGTTTGGAGTGAAAAATTTTACCTCTGCGCTAAAAATAATTTTTAATTCATAGCTTGGATTCAGTTAATGAAGCATAATGAGAAAGATAATTTAATGTCTCCTGATTTCTAACCTCTTGTTCCCTTCATTACCCTTCTTTGATATCCACTGCAGAGGAAGATTCCTCCACTTCCAGGTGTTTCTATATTAAATTCTTCCAGGCCAGAGAAAAAGCACAAGTTATCCCAAATGCTGAAAGTTCTCAACTCATTATCACATTTTACATATCGTATAGACATACTGACAATGTTAATTAGTGAGAAAGGGATTGTTCTTTAATTACTTTGCCAAGAGCTGATACAAACTATAAAGCCACAAATTATGTGACGTATTATAAGTGGATTGACTTTAATGGTATCTTCATGTACCGACATGCATATTTCATTACTAAGCTTTTAGCTTAGTTATTAGCATTTTAACATGTCCATTAATAATAAAAATGCTGGGTTATGTACATGAAGGAATTGTCACTGCAGAATTTTAAAAAGCACCTGGCAGAGTGCTGTACTTTTTTAACGTGTTGCAAAATTCCAAATATCAGCATCAGCACAGGACATGCAGATTGCAGAGCTCTTCCAAATTCTAAACCCTAATTGTTGTACGCTCATGTATTTCATAAAAAGACTCCTTACTACAAAAATGCAGGTAGTCTGTGGAAAAGAGTAAAATGCCCTCTTGAGTAGATGGTCAAATTTGTCTCATGGCCATGGCCTCCGAAGGTCTGACTTTCTGAAAGTTAGTAATTCATCTTTGGGGACAATTCCTCTTGGAGTGAGAGGATATTTCTGCTGCAGCTATAGGTGTAAGGCTAAGCAGGGTGTTGCATGCTGGTCCCTGGCTTTCTGCATGCTCTTGATAGCAAGCAATTATGCATAAAATGGAAACGTTAAGACCCCCCAAGCTATCTTTCTAAGAAAATTACCTGCTTACTGAAACAAATCTCCTTTTACATGGAACTTGTTTTCACAGCGGTGCCATACTGGCTTGAGTAAAATGACTGTTCTCACTGATTGATAACAAGACAAAGCTAGTTTAATTTATTATATCTGCTTGTTTATTGCCATCATATTCTAAAGATGACATTTATGTATCAGCTTTGATTTGAGCAAATAACTTTGACATTCAGCAACAAAAGGTCAATTCCTCAATTTTGCTTTGAAGCTTAGAGTTCTATTAGTCAAATACAAACAAACTTTTTCTCACTTTACCTGTGCTCTGTTCTGTTCCACAGGATAGCAGTAACAACATGAAAGCAAAAAGAACTACACACATCTGATGAAGAGACTCTTTGTTTTTTTCTATTTTCTGTCATCTGCCCACTCCTCCTTTAAGACCAAACAGGAGACAAGGGATATTTCTGTCTGATTTAATAAAGAGGAAAACTATCAATCCTCATTGTGTAGGTAAGAAAGCTGGGATGGCCTTTTTTTCTCTCTTTCTTTTCAGTTTAATATTTTCTTTCACAGAAGATTCTTAGTTTGAATACCTTTTTATTTATGCCTACGTTCAAGAGTACTTTGTATCTTGAGTAATTAGAATGCTATTGTAATTGCGTATTCATTATATTTAATGCATTGCAAATATCATACTTCACTTTACTAAACACATTAAAAAAAAATCCAAGAAAAGCAGACGGTTTGGCATTCTGAGGGAGGGAGACTGTAGAAGGATGCCGAGTTCATTCACAGCGTTGCCATGTTCAGTTCAAAAAGATGCCTTGTTCATCCTAGTGAGGAGCTGGAAATACTGTAGGACTGACAGTTTCACTCTTGACAATTAATTATGCACACATAATCACTTTGAGAGTCTTGCAGTAGCTGAGATGTTACATTCTTGATGGAAAGCTGAAGATTTCTGTAATGCCACTTAACATGAGAATAGATCATGAGCGGAGAGGTTAAGATAATAGATGGGAATCAACAAATGTTCTTTGGACCAGAATGCTCTTTTAATTTTTTTTGAGAGAAAATTCTAATCTACTGTTGAAAAATCCTGATTGAAAGAATCTGGAATACTCTTTTCTAGACCAAATGAGAACAACTGAAAGGCTTGAGACAGAGAAGTGCCTTGCTGTATGGTTGTATTTTGAGCATATTCCTAGGGATTCTGGGCCATTTGTAAGCTGACTTTCACTTTTTGCTCACTTGTATACAGTTCTAGAAAAAGAGAAGTTGCTCTTCAGAGGAATGGATACTGTGCAAAGGAGACTTTTCGTGGAAGTTGTCATCTATATTTAATTAATTGACAGCTTATACATGATTTATTTTTGCAGTTAGATTGTAGGGATAGAAGTGTTATTCACGTTTTGCTCTAGTTGAGGTTTTCACTCTCAATATGACTCACCTCTTCTTTATAAAGGGAAAGAGTTCACTGGCTGGAGTGCCTACTGATGAGTATGAGTGCATAGAAAATGCTGAAAATGGATGCAAGTGTTAATGATTTCCCTTTGTTTCTCTTTGATGGCTCAGGCTATTTATTGCCTGCCAGTTTTGCTTGCCTGTTTTCGGATATTGCCAGCCTTCATTAAAATGGCTTGGAAAATGTTTTCTTTAGCAGGAGCAAAAAAACCCCAGACTCCATGCTAACATAGTTCAATTCTGAATTAAACATTCATGTATTATTTTCCAAAGCCTCCTTGACGTACAAGGTTACAAACAGGGAGAATTAATTAAATGAACAGTTTCTCCTTTCATGGTTCTGTGAATGGCCCGCTTCCTAATTTATTAGACATTGTCCAAACTACACTTTTAAGATAAAACCAGTAATTTCCGACTTTTCTGGTCACCTGTCTTTTTCACACACAAACACACACACACAAAATATTTGTACAATTTTTGTGAAGTAAGGCATATGCTGTTTTTCTATTTTACGGAAGTGAAACTTCAGTGAAAAGATACATTAAAATTATGGCTGAAGAGCTTAACAAAAGTGCAACTTGTTTTGTTTTGCATTGTATTAAAGGAATTAGGCCCAAAGCCCAGCTCCTGTGTCATCAGGTAGAGCTGTGCATGTGCATCCTTGAAGCAGAAGCAATTTCAGTTTCAAGAAAATGTTATGGTATTTTGATAAAACTGAAGCCTCTGATAACAAATGGCAGCTGAAGCATTGCTATGCAAGGAAGGCACACAAAATCCAACTGTTAGATAATGCTTAGTGGTAGCCAGGTGGCTAATTAGCACAGATGTGTTGGCTACTCCATTAGCAGACTTACAGCTTTCAGTCATAAAACTGCTGTTGCTCAGAGTGACATGAGGAGGTGGAGGGGGAAAAGGAAGCTGTAGGTAAGAAATAGAGGCTGAAAAGACACAAATGTATGGGAAACTGAGCTGTTACTAGAGCTTATTCTAATAATTTTGGATCAAGTCCTCACTCATCCAGGACTTCATGGATCCAGGAGATGCTTGGCTATGGTTTGGATTCAGAGGCTACCAGACGATGGGATTCTGAGGGTAGGATGCTGATGTCAGAACACTGATCCCAATGCTTTCTCTCTTCTTTGCCTAGTCTTCTGCTTATGCAGTTTTCTGACTTGTGGTTTTGATGTTGGATTTTTCAATAATCTCCTATGTGCTATATGCCAGTGACCTGAAAAAGATCTTTGTAATGGAAGCTTGAACTGCTGTCTCAGGTTTATGAGTGTACTGTTCTCTCAGATTATGATAAAGTGAGGAAGTTTATACATGCTATGCTTTAAGTTCTTCATGAAGTGACTGATTTTCTTATGGTTTTGCTCAGCTTCATAGTAGGAAGCTTCTCCTTTAGTTAAGGAGGGGTAAAGCTTTTTGTATGTTTACTGAAACATAAATAATCTCATACTTGGCTAGGAACAAAAAGATTTAGATTACAGAGGTTTCTAAGGGGATTTCATCCCAGGTCATCATCATGTGAAATTTAAGAGGTGCTTAAAGTATATCCAGAGGTGACCCAGAAAGCATCTCTATTTGATTTGAAAGCCTCACTTGTCTATTTAATATTTCTAATTTGTATGTTTATTGACCTTTTGACACACACACTTTTCTTGACAGCAAAATTGGAAATGAATGGCTATTAATACGTGTATTTTTTGGAGGACACCACTGGCATGATTAGTTGCATTGAAGGTAGTGAAAATGAAGCAAAAGAAAAGGAAAAAGGAAAAAGGAAAAAAAAAAAATCTCATCCTCAGCAGAGATAGGTGATATTTGGCCATTTGAGACTACTGGGAAGAGGCTGTATAGTAGATACTGAAGAGTAATACATTTGTAATGTGTAGCCATTGTGGCTGGAGGGATAAATATTCAGTACCTGTTACTACCTGATAAAGTCATACATATGTATAGGTATATTTCATGTGATAATTGGAGAATCTATTCTAGCATCTGCTTTTACCTGATAAACTAATGTGTTGTTTTTTTAAAAATTTTAAATAAGAGAAAAGCAATAATTCTTAAGCCATGGGCAACAGGAAGGTGTAAGACAAAGCTGTCAAAGAGGAGGGAGGAAAGGAGGACAACATTTTAGATGCACTTGCACTGGTATGCAGGAGGCTGAGCAAACAAGAACTACATGTACTTGCATTTTATATGGCTTGTTAGAAGTATTCCTGACTGCTTTCAGAATGTGTTTGTAAGCACTTAAACTAAGCTTATTTGTAAATAAAATGAACTTATGAACAAATCTGGGCATACTATGTACGTCTGTTTTGAGGACTGATTCTAAATAGAAGTGTTCACCAGGATGGATGATTTTTGTTATTATTACTATTTTATTTTTTTTAGCTCACATACAACAAAGGATTTGACTAATGTATTTTCAAAGCTGGTTATTGCAATTATTGCAGATAGCAGCTAATAAGTAAATTATAAGAAAAGTGAACTTAGTGTTGAACGTGTGATGAGGACATGGCAAATACACTTGACGGCTGTAGGTTAAGGTCAAAATTTTAAGTTGAACAGAACCAAATATGGACTGTATATTTAAGGACAAGAAACTCAGCGTTCACCTTCAGGTTTAAGAATTCCATCCAGCAGTGATCTTGAAACTGTTTAGGATTTACAGGATACCTGTGCTGGTACCTTAGTTTGGATGAAGAGTGTGTTTTTTTGCAACCGTTTTCCCATTAATTTGTTTTGTGAGCAGTCCTGCAGCACATGCAATGCATTCTTTTTCAGTGGAGCTGGTCTTGTTTCCAAGGAGTACCAAAAGGAATTGATGTGCTCCTTCGGATACATAAACAGAGTCTGCAGGATAAGGGATCATTCTGAAAATAAGTATGGATTTATTTGCTGTTATGTGTCCAAGGTAGCAGATACAGTTCAAGTATGCACATTTTCAAAAGGTTACAGACAATGTAAACATAAACGACAAAGCTAATTCTAAAATATATCTTAGGGCAAGATATAGAGCCATCTCTTTCTTTAGGGATGTGGTAAAGGTTTTATTATTGTGAATAAGAATCTTTAAGAGAACTATTACGTGAACTACAGGGCTGGAAGATATTTTTATGTATACAAACTGGTAATATGCATTACTTATTTTTTTTAGTGGTGAAGATTACTGCTCTTTGGAATAAACTCCCTTGGGAAGAAATGCATTTTCCATATATTGATGCTCTCAGTTCAAGACAGAATGCCTTCCTGGAGGACGGACTCCTGCTGATCACAAATTGTATGTCCTGCTGCAGGGAGGTATGTGATATGCAATAGGTTGAACTAAATAATATCACACTGATAGAGCTTTCAGGATCAGAAAGCTATGAATCTGGGTTATCACATTAACGTATGCCAATCTCTTACATACCTGGAACCTCATTTTGAGCCACTTCACAACTATGAGTTATTTGACATCTACGGTATTCAGTTTCTAGTATGCTCTTATTTCTGGAAATGGTATCACTCTCTCTCTCATGCTCTCAAGCACTTCTTCTAGTCATTACATTCAAAAAGATAAGGTATTCTCTAAACAAAAGAGAAAAGTGCTCTTTTGATGGGTGCTGGTATAATATAACCTTATTCATCAAACAAACTGCTTGCAACTTTTTCCAGGGAGCCTGGCAAAGGCATGAGCTGTGGAGGAAAAAAAAAACGTGGTTGCAAGGAGAGATGATGATTCCCACAGCTGAATTTGTCATTCTGTTTTGTCTCTGTCTGTTTTCAGAACCATGTAAAATTTTAATCTTCTCTGCTGAAGTCTGCCATAGGAGTTTTATTTTATTTCTTTTGAGGGAATGAGAGTAGGTACAGTATTTCTAATAACAATAATAAGTAAGGTTTAGTGACATGGGGCTGCAAACCTGTAGCTGTCTGGTAATCTACAGGGGAAAACAGGGAGTACAAACAAACCCAAACAGTTCAGATTCTCGAAACAATAAATAAGAAATAATTTTACTCAAAAACTGTCCATTAAATGCATAACTGAAAAAATTCAGTTCAAATGTGACTCAGAAATACATATGATATGTGAATATATGCTGTTGGTGAATGTCCAGATAAAAGCAAAAAAAAAACCCAAAACCTACCAAATTTTAAACGCAGGAGTTATGATTATTTTGAAGACTGTTAACAAGAAATTAACTCATTAGAGCTAAAAGGATATATGCTTAATGGATATATGCTTAAAGGACATTTTAGAAAGTTTGTTGATAGAGACCCCCATGTGGGGACATCCTCGGTGCTGGAGTGACAGCATTTTGTGTTGAATCCTGATTTCACTGCTTTTTATCATGATAAAATAGTCTTAATCTATGTGATGTCATCAGATATACTATGATTTTATTTTAATCCAAATGATCCACAGGGCTGCTGTCCAGACTTTCAGAGAGAGGATTAGGAAAGCCAAGGTGAAGATGGAACTGAACTTGGCTAGGGATGTTAAAAACAACAAGAAGGGATTCTATAGGTACGTTGGGCAGAAGAGGCAGAGAGCGTACCTCCTTTGGTAAATGAGAAGGGAGAACTGGCTACGACAGATATGGAGAAGGCTGAGGTACTAAATGAGTTTTTTGCCTCAGTCTTCACTAGCAGCCAGGATTCTCATATATGTCTCATGTCCCTGAACCTCACATCCCTAGGCCTCTAGGTCGGAACTGGGGGAGTAAATCCCCTCTGCTGTAAGGGCAGAGCAAGTCCGAGACTGCCTCATGAGACTGAATGTATACGAGTCCATGGGTCTGGATGGCATGCATCCCAGGGTCCTAAAGGAGCTGGCTGATGTGGTTGCTGAGCTGCTCTCCATTGTATTTGAAGAGTCATAGCTGTTGGGTGAAGTTCCTGGGACAAAAAAAAAAAAGGTAACATCACTCCCATTGACAAGAAAGGAAAGAAGGAGGATCCAGATAACTACAAGCTGGTGAGCCTCGCCTCTGTGCTTGGGAAGATCATGGAACAGATCCTCCTAGAAAACATGTTAAGGCACACAAGCGATGAGTGAGTGATAAGAGACAGGCAGCATGGCTTTACAAAGGTGAGATCATGCCTGACCATTCTGGTGGCCTTCTATGGTGGAGTGACAGCATCGGTGGGCAAAGGGAAGGCAACTGATGTCATTTACCTGGACTTGTGCAAGGCCTTTGACAGGATCCTCCACCACATCCTTATCTCTGCATTGGAGAGGTAGAGATTTGAGGAGTGGACTATTCAAGTGGAGAAGGAATTGGTTGGAAGGCTGTAGACAGAGGGTTGTGGTGAATGGCAGTATGTCCAGATGGAGGCTGGTGATGAGTGGTGTCCCACAGAGGTCTGGCTTGGGAGCAGTGCTCTTCAACATCTTCATCAGTGACACTGATGATGGACTCAAGTGCATCCTCAACAAGTTTACTGATGGCACCAATCTGAGTGGTGCAGCTCATACAGGTAGAAGGAAGGGATGTCATCCAGAGGGACCTCAGCAAACTCAAATGGTGGGCCCATGTGAATCTAATGATGTTCAGCATAGCAAAGTGCAAGATTTTGCACTTGGGTCAGAGTAATCCCAGGTATCTATAGACTGGGAGAAGAACTTGAAAGCAACCCTGGGGAGAAGGACCTGGGGGTCCTGGTGAATGAAAAAGTGAGCATGTGCCAGCAGTGTGCTCTTGCAGCTTGGAAGGTCAGTGCTATCTTGGGCTCCATCAGAAAAAGGGTGGCCAGCAGGGGCGGGGAAGCAATTGTCCCTCTATACTTCACCCTCATGAGGCCCCTTCTGATCCGTTACCAGATCTGGAAGTTGGTGGCCCTGCCTATAGCAGAGAGATTGGAACTTGATGATCCTTGGGTCCCTTCCATCCCAAGACACTCTATGATTCTAAGATCTTGTAAGCATAGCCTACATTGTGAACAACCTCATTTGCCTGATCTTTGCCTGGGGGAAGGTTTCTCTGTTCCCCACCTTTACTTGTGTTGAGGATCACCCATGTTTACCTCGTCTGACTTCCTAGACATCTTACTGAAAGTAGTCTGAGTTAAGCTGCTTGTGCAGCATATTGAGCCTTGTGTTATGCTAAATTGGTATCTATCTTCTTGTATCTCCAGTATCTATCAAGTATTGTATGCAAAATTACCTTATGCTAACTAAATACACTACTTACTGCTGTGTAAAGCAGTTATGAGTAAATTAGAACTTTACACCTTTCCTGAAAACTGCAAACATTCTTGTAATGGATGTTAAACCCAACAGTAAAAAAAACCTTTCAGAGACATTAGCTTCAAGACAATATCATTCACAGGAGATTTAAACTTGCTTTCCTCCACAGATTTATGTAAATCAAGATACAATATCTATGTCAAGAAAGTTATATAGAATAAAATGGGATTTTTTGCATGTGTTGATGGAAGGCTGAAAATTAAAATTCAATGCTGAAGTGCTTTCTTAACATCTGTACCACTCAGTGACACAGTTTGTTGTTTGTGTCCTGCAAATTAATAGCATCAAGGCCAGTTGCCTGGAGACAGCATAAGTATTTCTGTGTTTAGAAATTAAAGCAGCTCTGGGAATTATATGAAAAATATGTTTGTTTGAGTAGGGACGTAGGGAATTAAATGCACTTAATTTAAGGACACTTTAATAGGCAAACCCATTTTATGTGTTTGTATCTGTTACAAAAGCCATCTCATAAAGCTGCTCATTCTTATTTTCTCAACTAAATACATTTTCAGCATAAAACCTATACAATGGGTGGGAGTAAATTTGGCCAGGAGACTGTGGCTTATGTGATATGTACATATACATGTTTTAATTCCAGTTGGCTCTCTCCAGATTTACTCACAAAGCAAATATGCTTCTCTCCTGACTCAGTTACTGTAACTCAGAGAAATGTCTGAGGTTTGGTTGGCTAAATTCAGCTGTTCTTCACCCTTCCCAGCTCCATGCCAAGTCTCTCTCAGGTAGTCTCTTTCCTCACCTCTCAAGTGGGTTGGAAGGAAAAGTACTGTACAAAGCAGTGTTTTGAGTGGAACAGTGATAGGAGTGTCTCCAAGCATTCTCCTGTATCAAGCTGTACACTTGAACCTGTTCTGCACAGTGATACAGCCTATTTCAGCTGAAGGATGCTCATCCTCACCTAGCTTGTGGACAGCTGGGAGAAGTTCCTCAGGAGCCATCAAGTCAAGGAATTGTGATCTTCTGAGGATCAGCAACAGCAAAACTTTCCTGCTATGCTATTCTTGGTTGTTAGAATTTACCACTGAAAACTACAGCCCTCATCTCCCAGTGCAGATCAAAAAACCCTTTCTAATCTTTATGGCAGAAACTGAGCAGAGAAGTTCAAAGCCACGGACTTCTTTTTACTCTCAGCTGCAGCTTCAGGAGCAGCAAGCTCAGCAAAGTGTCCCTCTGCCCAGAAATTATGAAAGAATACTGAATGTTAAGCACTGGCTTAATTGCTGTGTTGTTTCTGAAGACTGATCTTTTGAAAGGTGTGGATGGAACGTGAACTTCTAAAATGGCTCAGTGTTTGGAGAGAAGCATCGCATCAGTGCCTGTGTGTGCCAGATGTGGGTTTTACCAGCTGCAGATAATTGAATTATCTTCATACAGGAAGGGAAGAACAGTGAAAAAAACAAAACTTCCTGAAAGAGAAATGGGGAAGAAAAAAAAAAAAATCTGATATTCAAATACATGTCATGTCCTATCCATTGGCATTATATATACGTAATTTGATAAAGTATTTGAGTGTGCACTGAGCTTTGAGAGTATTTATTTCTTTAGCTACAGTTTTCTTTACACTTTTGTCTGGATGATTCAACTTCCTGTGATCCTGAAGAGGCTGAATGAATTTTCTTTACTCACCTTAGCTTGCATGCAATTCAAAACTGACAGCAAACATAGGGTCTGCACCAAAAAAAATAAAAAAAATCTCCAACATTTTAATTGTTCAGTGCTCATCTGATAATCTGTACTTGATAAGGTTGGATGCAGAGATCTCTGCAGGAATGTTCTTGTGGTCATGATAGATGTAGCAGAACCAGCATAACTGGAAAAAGAATTACCAAAAACCTCTTGGGCACCTGTGCCTTCCTTCCAGTAAGAAAGGGAAGCAAGAGACTTTAATGCCATATGCAGTCTGAAAAGATAGAAATCATCAGATATGTATCAACTAGCCTGACTGAGAGAAAAGGTCTGGTATCCACAGAATTAGGTGGAACGCTACGTGGAGAGACATATTAAGATGATGATCTTTCCATTGCAAGGGAGGCAGTTTCATTTACAGGCTGTGAAACATCGAGAGGTTAATGCCAAGAGAGATTATGATTTGCCATAAAACCCACACCTGTGTCAGATCCCTGATATTTGAAATCCAAGAGAGTTATAAATCGCATTGCGAACAGTTACCTTTAGAAGTTGTGCTGTATGTCTCCCTTAAGGATTAGGACAGAGAGATCAGAGGTAAAATGACTGTTTTCTGTGTTCCCTTCTGAAAGTAAGGTGTGTGCGGAGCTGAATTGCTGCAGCTCTGATTCCAGCTGGGTTGTCTTACACGTGATTCCCTGGAAGACTGAATGCAACGGTGCTCACACGATAGCAGACCTGTACTGGAAACATTGAAGAAATGACATTTTTTCATCCCTGGTCTGCCTCCAGGTTTTCACACAGTGGCCTCCTCCTTGGTTTCTTATCTCAGAAATGCAGTTTCATCTCTTCCTCTGTAGTTTTTAGATGAGAGGACATAACAGAAAAAGCAGTGTTTCTGTTTTCAAATGTCAAAACTATCTCTGCAGTGTTACTGTGAGACAGAAGGTGCCATTTGTCTGGGAGAAGTTCTGGACTCTGGATACTGTAGGACCTGCCTGTAATGAATGTTCTCAATGCTTTAATCTAGTTAATCAACTGGAAATGTAATATAATGACTTACCATTTCGTGCATCACACCTGGAAAACCGGTCTTTTCCACGCATTGTGCAGGAAACCTAGATGCTGGCATGCTTTTATTCTTTCTCTGATGCAACTTTGCATTTATCAAATCATTGTAATGCTTCCTAATCTCATGGGAGGTTGTGTGGTTGGATAGCCTAAATCACTGTTAGAGTCGGTAAGGCAGAGGTCTGTTTAATGTGCTATTGGGAGTAACAGAGAACAACCTCCAGTTGCTGGCAGAAGTGGATTGCAGAGGAGGAAGGCAACCTTTTCTTGACAATACAAAATATGAAAAAGCTGATTTGGAAAAGAAAAAAGAAAGGCTTTCAACTGCAGAACGGGTTGTAAGGTAAGGTGATGAGTCACCTGTGAACCAGTGGCGGGTGAAGCTCTCACACACACATTTAAACTTGACAGCTTGCCTAGAGCCACTACATTTCCTGCTGTGTGGTTATGTTCAGGGACTGCACACCTCCCATTTTAGTCAAAACAAGAGTTGTACCAAGAGCCACACGACTGAATCAGCTCTGCACTGAGTGTTAAATCTGGCCAAAGCTGGAGCTCAGGCTAACAGGCCCTTTGGCCACCATAGAAAAGAGTGACAAAGCTCCAAGTCTCTGCTCTTCAGGACAGGTTGTTTGTTTTTTTTCAGTAGTATACAATAAAGTCAGCATCTTTCATTCCTACTCATCTTAAGTTTAATGTACTTACCACCAGTCTCATGAGCCCTTCTCTTTGCTGCTAGTTTTTATTTGTAACTTCTGAGTTGTCTAACTAAATTGCCATAAAAATATGATTTAAAAGTTACGGTGGCAAATGAGGAATATAGAAAATTACCAAATTTTCACAAAACTTGCAGTTAGTAATAGGAATGATATTGTGTTTGATTCTCGTATTTCGAATTAAAAAAAAAAACAGCAAAAGAATATTTTAAAAAAACCCTTTATACCAGAACTTCTGAAAATGAAAATTGGCTCATCTACTTTGCAAATATGGCAGAATAGAATCTATTTTGTACTGTCCACTGCGTACTATTGAATACAATCCATTTTATGGATAGAGTAAGGTATTGTTATCTTGTTTTTTAATTTGTCAAAAGGTGATTTTTAAAAACTATTTGTTTATTAAATGCTGAAGACTGCTGTGAGAAATGCTACCTCAACCGAACCATCCTGGTATAAAATGTTTCATCTGCTTTTTTTCCTGATTTACAGCACTCTGCAAGCTATCTGGTGTAATAACAAAGCCTGAGCCTTTTTCTCTCTCCTCTTTATGTATTGCTTTTATTTCAGTGTTTGCGTGGACTGCAGAAAAAATCCACGCCTAGGAGCACCTTGCCATGCTCACGGCACACTGTGGAATTTTTTCACTGAGCGTAACATTTGCCATCCTTACCATGAATCTTATAAATCTTACATAAGCCAACTGACATCACCGAGGCAGTGCATAATGAGCAAAAAAGGAAAACAGGGAGAGAAAAATGAGACATCTCCTTGGAGTTCTGTGGAGTCCATAGGACAGTAATAATAGTGCAGAATATGGACAATCATGTGCACAGTGTTATTTCCAAATGAAAATGCCTAATTGTATCACTTATGTATTCAGATGGAGATGTATGTTTTTCCATCTATTAATTTTTCATTCACTGAGATTATGACACTGAATTGCATTGCAGCTGCTCTCACCCTGTGGCATCCTGGTCTAGGAAATGCTGCAATTGCAGTGTAATTTTCAGGAAGCTCTCTGCATTTCCAGTTTCTCCTGTAGCTTCTCCTTTTCCTCTTAGCTTCCTCCCCTTATCAGAGCTGTGCAGGAGCTGCTGAAATGCATGTGACTGAGGGGTCTGTGAGCCTGAGCTCCCCTTGAGCTGCTGGCTTGGTGAGGCTGGGTGTGTTGGTTAGGGCAGGGTGGGCTGTCATGCTTTATGGGTTAGGGTGCTGTTAAGAAGTTAGTGATTAAGTTAAATGATTAGTGCCATTCAGTTTGGTTCATTTTATTTGTTTAGTTAATTTCGGCAACTTTTTTTTTTTTTTTTTTTTTTTCAAACTCAGCTTCTGATTAGCTCCATTATTCATTAACTTCGTGATTAGCAGAGAGTTTCTTTCACCTAAACTCAAATATTAACTACGTTCACAACTGCCGTTTTGTTTTTGTTGTTGACATTCTCAAAGCAGAGATTCAGAGTGTATGTTCTGGTGTCAAGCTGTAGTTTATCAATACTTGCATAGTGCTGCATTTATTTTTTCCTGCCTTTAGCATGTGTACCTGATTTCTGAGTAACTTTAAGGCAGGGATTTGTTAGATGAGCATCTCTCTCAGTCAGTCTGTGTGGACAAGGTACTAAAATCACTCGCATACTTTCTACAGTTTATAGTTCTCCTGACTCCTGTTTCTCCATTTTTAAAGAGGCCTGGTTCCTTCAGCCTTTCCGTGCAATTCAGTGTTCTTTTTATTTTCTTTTCTCCATTTTCTTTTCTCTGTATTAGCAATTTTATAGCTAGGTGATCATAATTGGTATTACAATGTAATGTTGGTGTAGGAACGCCAGGCATCACATTTATGGCAGTTTCTCAATTCAGTATTTCATAACTCATCACCGTTTAAGTGTAAGAAATTGGGTGAAATTTAATTGCATGAAATTTCAAAGATGCAAATTCGTAAGGGAAGGGGAAACCATATTAAATCTATTAAGTTTTCAAAAGCATTGGACGCTGATTTTAAAAAGGCTCTGGAGGCAATGGCATTCAGTGCATGATGAAGTTCCTCACAATCAATTTTGTACGGTCTCCTCATAAGCTGAAAAAAGCATCTATATATCTGTATTTGCAAGCAGGCTAGAGAAAGGCATTCTGTGGCAATGGCATTAGGCCTCTATTTCCTATACTCTCTAGGAAACACGTGAAACATTATGTTTATCTGCGGCTTTAATTTAAAAGCAGGAATAAGTTTAAACTGCTCAAAAAATGTGCCAGCGTGCTGTTTGCTCACTGATAGCTTGTAAGTAACTGTAAAAGCCTCTCATTTTGGGTAAGCTGATTTGTCTGCATCCTAAATTTAATAGGGCGAAGCAGTGATTTTCCAGTACTGTGGCTATTTTGTCTGACAGTGGTGGCTTGGAGGGACACACTGGTCTCAGTGAGACCTTCACTGCACAAGATACTGGCAACAGGGCACAGCAGCCTGGCAGGGCTCCACTGGGATGGGGCACAAACCAACCTCACACCGATCCTGGCCACCAGCTGAATTCAGCAGGGGGTGTGGGAAGGGAAGGTGTTGCTTCTCCCCAAGATAGAACAAATAATGTGATAATTCAGTCTGGGAAAGAACCTCTTTGGCCTGTGACTACAATTGACTGCTATTACTACTCTTTAAAATTTGATGTGCGTTGTGTAATAAGATAATGAATGAAAGCAGGAAGCTCTGTGTGAACAGAAATTGCTCTCACGCGTGCAGTGCGTGCTCATTTAATAACCTGTTGTAATGGGCCTAAGAGTTTTTTTTAAAGAAGATAATTTAAAAACTGCAGACCTAGCGATACTCTTCCCCTTTAAAGGGTCTGCACTTATCTGTCTTGTCATATGGATTTCAATAAAAGCTTTCAGTAAGTAGGTGCTGCAGGAATATGTTGTGTTTGCATGAGCTCATCCCCTTTGTACAAAAAATCCATCAACGCAGTAAGAACACAGCCAAGTTTAAGCTTGTGTTTTGCAGTAAGAATGGGAGTTGTTATCAGGCTAGTCCACATGTCTGAGTTTTAATCAACAAGATCTGCAGAAATCAAGCAAGAGTTGCTCAATAGACATTGAGGTGGTAATGAATGCAAGGACAAAGGAAGCTACTTGTCGTTCATTCCAAGTAACTTTTTACTTATTTCTCAAATGCAATAGAAACTATTTCCCTGTCTTAAAGACCATCAAATTGGAAATTTTAGTTCAGGAATATCCAGTGAATTTTATCTTAAACATTTTCTTCCCATCATGCTCTGTATATCTCACAATCATTTAAATCCAATTGAGAACACTGATCCACCCACTCTGCACCCAGATTTCTTCTTAGAAGTTCTTCCATCTACCACTTTAACACTATGAGTACTTAGATAAACAGTAAGAGAAAAGACAAACTCCTTTACTCCATCTTGCTTTCTTTGTTTATCTTGATGGGTTTTTTTTTGTTTTGTTTTGTTTTGTTTTCGTTCTTGTGTAGGATAAGGCTATTTTTTGAAGTTTTTTACATAATCAAGCACAAAAGTAGTCCACTTCAGAGCAATACCAATGTCTGTAAAGCTGAAATAAGTATTGTTGAGGTGATTGTAATGCTTTCTCCTTCCCAGGATTTTTAGGAATAAAAATGCAAATGTCTTTATCAGGGATAACACCCACGACAGCTGTGAGATATTTCTCCTTTTTTTTCCTTTTCATTCAGTCTTTACATATCCTTTCTGATGTGCTGCCAGCCTTGCTTAGAGATTTGGCAGAGTGTAATATCAGTAGATGACAAGTCTGGTTACCGAAGTTCCTGGACAGATTAGAGATCATGGGATTCACTCCACTTCAGTTCATACTTCAGCCTATGCAGTAATGACTTACAATAATTAGCTACCTGCTTGAGTAAGGCAACTCAAAATATGCTTCTTCTATTAATCCAAGCATTCTGACAAGAAATATTCAATCTTATTAAAAAATCGACAGTGGGATTAGACATTGTTGCCACTTACTTAAAATTAGGAAAATTAGTATAACAATTAATTATGCATTAATTACAGATTATTAATCATGAATACATCACGGGGAATTTGTCGGAGCAGAATGAACTTGGACAGGACCTATCCTATGCACGTTATTTTTGTTTCCCTCTGTGTCTTTATGTTGAAAAAATCATGGTTTTACTTCAGCAAGAGCTTGAACGTGAGCTAGTGTTCCTTTACTGTGAAAATCAAAGGATGAGCTGCTGCCACAGCCAGTACTGCCCTTCATACTAAGATGTCCCACTTACCTCTGCCTGACCATGCTGCACATGGACAGCGTTAGCCTCTCCTCTACGGATATGAAGGCAGCCATCCTCTTGCAACGTGGCCAGTAGTGCAGGATGTGTGCAGCTCTCTTTCCATTCCTCTTTCACATAAGCCTACTCCTCATCCTTGCTGCCCGTCATGGCTGCTGCTCCCCATTTCTCTCCTACCTGCCTGTTTTCCTGGGCTGGAGCTGCTGTGCTGTCCTGCTCTCTCTTCTACTGCCTTCAGCTCTGGCCACCACGTAGCTCAGGGCTGTGAAGCAGGAGGATCTGACAAGTAGCACTTCAGGTTACCGACATGCAAGGCCGCACCTCTTAGCACTCCTTCAAGTCCTGTGAGGGAATATAATAATGCAAAGACCAAATAGCAATTAAACAACATATTTTTAAAGAAAAAAAAAATTAAAAAAGACGTTGCTCATTCCCTTCTACGTTCCATTTAGCTGAGTGCCTTAACACATGGGCAGCTCCACCTGTATTGTATGTATAGTAAAAATATCAGCACCCCTTACTTACAATTCAAGTCACTTCTCAACAATTTTTTGACTTTCTCCCCTGCATGTATTTCTGCAGAGCTAATTATGTTCCCCTGCAGGATCAATGCTTTATTAGTTTAAATATGTTGTAACAATATTGTCACCAATGAATTTTACTGCTTCAAAAGGCAAATTGTTCTATGCCAACAACTAGGAAAAAAAATGCTTTGTTTTTCTTTTATGTAAATTCTTTGACATTAGCATTCACCTTTTCAAGGAGGTATTTGATAAGGGACAAGTAGCATATTACATAAAAGGATATAAAGCAGAGAAATAATCACATCTCTCCAAAGAGAGAAATTAAAGTAATCTCTGTGACAAGCAGGGAATTCTTGGAAATCAGATACTGAAGCTGTATCTGCTCTTTAAAAACCTGATCAGCACATGCAGTACACAGCAGGTAAGGTATGTATGTTCTCCTTCCACTTGCTGGAATTACAGTAATAATCCTCACGCCTGTAGGATTCTTTATACCTGATTTATTTTTAAAACCTATGATTTGATGTTCTTTAAATGTCAGGAAGCACAATGTGCTGGTGGAATGGAATTCTTTCTTTCTACCAACCAGCTCTTTTGAGGGCAAGAACTGCTGCCTTACATGAACTATGTCACCTCAACAGGACCCAGTGATTGTTAGTTTAAGAAAAGCACGTTTGCTGCCCCTCCTTGTCTGTTCTTTTAATTTCATATTCACTTCAGAAGGGAAGAAGAAAGATGAGCAATATCTCTTGCATGGAAATATTCGTGTTGTTTGATAGAAATCTGAATTGATTGGCACGTAAACAGGATATTGAGAGAGTACCATTTCCCTTTTTAGTTTTTTGCTTTAGTCCCTCTTCCTTTCTTACTTTTGCTGCTTGGGGTTGTGAAGGAGCATCAATACCACACAGAACTGAAAGCGTTCATCAGTTCAGCTTGAGTGCTGGAACGTATCTTGTGATGAGGTTGGAGCTGGTTAGTGCATGTGCAGGAGCTGTTTTATTCAGTCCGTGTTAGACTTTTCATAACGTATTTTATGATTAGCCTGGAGATGCCTGGGAACTGTCTTTATTTTGGATACTGGCTCATGCATACGTTACCCTGCCTGCTCTTCGCAGGAAGCCATGCAGGCATACCAACCCAGTCTTCTGGCAGGGCCTACGTGAGGCAGAGGCTTTGCCCTCTCTGTTTCTGCCCTTTCAGGATGGTGCAGGTGGCACAGTGGCCCTGACATGAGCTCTTGGCCTTGACCTCCTCTGAACAGGCTTGGATAAGCAAAGCTTTACCCAAGTCACGATGCCCAGCTTGTCGTACTCAACAAGCAGAACCTGAGGCTGCTGAATAGCAGTGAGCTGGGAATAGTCTCTGCTACTTCTAGCACAGCACAAATCACTGATTATATACTGCGTGTGCCTGACAACGCCTATGAATCAGTGACCACTTTGCCTCCCTGTTAAGGACACGTGGGATTTCACAGCTTGCTTTGGGAGTGCCCTTGTTCCCTAGGGAGTACAGCCGTTTTCCCTGCAGCTCTGCTTATTCCTTTTCCTTATAGCTTTGCTGGATTGCCTTTAGAAGCTCTCTAGGGACTGATGCAAAATCACTTTAAACCCTCTGCAGCTGATACTTAAATAACATTGAAATGAACTCTCTTCAGTCTGTAAGCTACTGTTGTACTAGGTCTGCCTCACAAAGCAGAGCAAATTTTCATGTCTTTCTCTGGAGAAATAGATTCGAGGCTTCCTTCACATGAAAAAAAAATCAGTATGATTTATTTACAGGTTAAGGGCCCGAGCGCATCCCTATAAATAATGCCTTGGCCTTATTTTTTCTTTTGTGAATTTTTATGTGAACTTTACAATTTTTTTTGTGTTTCTTGAGGCCTTAAGGTTATTATCACTGTGAATACTGCTACTCTTTACGTGCCGTGTTGGAAGAGACAGGTTGTTCCCCTCCATCCCATCTGTTAACATCTAAATCTAGTCTGCATAGTACTGATATTTAACATCCTGGTTTCTGTTAATTTCTCTCTTGATTGTACTTGTTTTCTCTCTTGTTTGTACTTGTTTTCAAAGTAGGTATCTAACTAGTAGTGGTTTGTGAAATTTATTATGTATTTCAGGATGCTGCAATCAGCAGCGTTGATATGATTATTCAGATATATACAGATATATACAGGTATATAACAGAAAGCTGTACAGGAGAGTCTAGAAGAAAAAAAAGGCTATTTATTTTACTAACTTTCTTCAAAACTAAGTTCTGCTTTTTAAATTACAACCATTAATATAATTTACTAGAAGCTTTTGACATCCTATGCTGCTGCAAAATATTTTTAGTTGCCACAAGTAGATTATGCATCAAAGTCTTAATTATCTATTAACTATAACAGAAGTCAATTATTTTAACTTAAGCAATAGCTACAAGCCTGAAAAACATTTTATAAAAGAATGTTAACAGAATTGCTAGTTTGCAGCAGAAGGGAGGAATGGCGTAAAACCATGCCATTTTCTAAAGGTGCATATCCACATAGCAATTGTCCTTTGACATTGATTTTACTGTTGTAGTCTGCTTAAAAATGTATTTAAAAGCTATTTTCCATTATTTTAATATCTGACAGTTTTTGTCGTGTGTGTGAAATAAAATGCTGTTACACTTTGCTCATGGGGCTGCCAGCTGATCTGTTGGTAGAATGACCCCCAGGTCAAAGATCTAACAGGCTACTTGCAGCTTTTTATGCTGTTTTTACTGGGACTATTTTTATTAGACTTAAAATGGATGCTGTTATGCCTCTAGTGAGTCAGGGCCTTGGAACGTTTCTACCACCTGTCATCCCCTCTTAACAGCTTTGATCTTGCATGCACTGGTTGGAAAAATTATTGTGCCATTTTTCAGTTTCAGCCTGCAGTGGTTTAACACAGCTACTGACACTTTTTCACAATATGAGTTGATACAGACAAGCATTTTTGAAGAGAGCCCCAAGGCTAACAATAATATTTATATCGTCTGCCATTCATGGAAAAGCAGAGCCAATAAAGCAGGGAAAGGCTCTGGTATGTATTCCCTTTAGCTCATTAATATTTCAGCTGATTCTGTGGGTGTTCTGTGGAAGAGTGGTTGCTTTCATTTTCCCATGAAAAGAAAATACTATATTTCTTACTCAGATCTATTACCTATGAGATTCTGCTTTAAGCTTTTGCTTGAAGGATGCTGTTCATCTCTTTTACTTAGAGACATATATAAAACAGAAATACGTGTGAGTTGAACAATGCTGGATTGCCTTGAAAAACAGATTCGCTGCAAAAATAGTACCTGACAAATGCAGATGGAGAAACAAAGCCTGGTCTAATAGGAAACACCTACAACCTTCCAGATTGTGTATCTTTTTTGAAAGAGGGGAGGGCTAGTTCTCAGAAATGTGTGAAGCCACAGAAAGAAGAGGTTTGCATACATGTCCCTGTATTGTCTTTCTCACCCTGAAGGCTCTGCCAGACAGTTTTTGATTCCCTTGATGTGAAGAATATGGAACTCCCACTCGCCTTTTCCCCACTTATCTTGCAACCTGTGCTTCTGATTTGTTTCAGCCATAGCAAGGTGCTGTTTGACTGTCTTGCACCCCTGCAAGCTGTAAGAGTGCATTTTCTTCCTTCGCATCTCCCTAATTTCCTTGAACTTACTCAGTCTGAGAAATTTAATTAAAACATTTACAGTCATAAAATAAAAAGTAGAACACAATTAGAAGTGTCTCATTAATTCTAAATTGCAGTGACTGTTCCCCTTGCAACTGCCTAATCCTGAAGCAGCAGCAGTGTTGTGACTTCAGCTGGGCCAGTGCTTTGCTCCAGGACCTGCTGGAGAAACAGGGATGCTTGTGGTCCTGAGATGGAGTGATGCTTGTGACCACTGAAGAGTTTAGAGCAGTTAATGATTTCTGTGCAGGTGTCAGGATCAAGTCCTCAAAACTGAAGGGAATCTGATTAATGTTATTGGGCAGCAATACTCCTGGTCAATAATTTTGTAGTTCTGAGGAAAACAAAGATTCACAGCATGAAGACTGGGGATCCCCTGGTCCCGTCTAAGTGGAATTCGAGTGTTTAAAATGTAAATAAGTGCCTACTTATAAGAGTCTTTGAAGAGGGCTGAAATAGGTATTTGTCCTGAAAAATGACAGATCAAGTAAATTGCTGCTTTTCTGGAAGCACCTTTAGTAATTATGTTGAAATAGCTGATATTTGTTCTGTTCTTAATAGGATCACCTTTTGATGAGCTTTTTTTCTTTGAATCTATGCAGTAAAGTCACATCAAGTGACACTTTTGAAGATCAGTATTCAAAGTTTCAGTGTTTGGTTTCAAATGAAAAGGATGAAATCCACAAGATAGAAAACATTACAAAGTGGAATATATCAAAACTGCTTCTTCATTTTTATGTTTTAAAATGCCAATCTATAGAGCAAAGTTTGTAAGAATTTACTTGTATTATTTAGAAAAAAGTCGTGAAAGTTCAGAATAATTCAATTTAAGTTTGCATACCTGGTTGTTGTAGTTAAATTATGTATATATACATGTATATCCTAAATTGTGAGGACTGCTCTGAAAATAATGCCTCCTATTTTATTATGTTGGCCCATAATGCCAAAGGCAGATGTTGGCGGTATGGCAGCAGAGGTCTCATGTGGACTCAATCGCATTAAGTTGCTTCATTTGATAGTCACAGTCATACAAGAAGCAATAGGAGATTACATTTAAATGCAGAAAATGAAGTGGGAAATCTGAGCCCATCTGAAATGGGCTTTTTAGAAGCAGTGGTAAGTTCCAGCTTTTTCTCTATGTTTGTGCTAGGGAAAACTGTTTGTTTTTTTCTTCACTGGCTTCACATATTGCATCTACTTTTTTTTCCACTGTTTCCCAATAGTCCACATTGTCCTAAAGAGTGTGAAATCATGAAGATGTTATGGGCCACAAAAACAAACTGTAGTCATGATTCAAATTTGAGATACGATGACAATACATAAGGTGATGAGAATAATATGTTGGAAGTTGAGGATGACCTTAAAACAGTGTTAATAGAAATGGAATGAAATGTTCTAGTACAATGTCAGGTACTTAAGAACTGCTAATAAGAAATCTACTGTAAATTGAAAATGGGTGATAAAGACAGAGAGACAGTTAATCATAGAATAATTATGTGATGTAGCTCTGAAAAAGACCGAAGTCTTCCTAGAATGTGAACATTCCGAGACTGGGAAAGTATTTGTGCCATTGTAAAAAGTCTTGGTGAAATATTGCCCAATCATATTCCAAAAATACCAGCAAGCTTTCATGCGTATAACTTGTCTGGTGAAAAACAAAACAAAAAGACAACAAACAAAACCAGTAAAACCAAACAAGAACAAGTGCCTTTGTCATTATTGTTACAGATTATATGTTTGTTTTTGAAAGACAGCACTAAATCACAGCCTGGTGACTTCAGAATCTTCTTTCTTTACTGCAGGTGCTTTTCTCCCTTAACCTTTTTACACCTCGAGCTTTTTATAACTTCAGGCTACTACTCCTGCTCCAGCTTGATCTCTGTTTTTATGTCATTTACTATTTTAAACGTGCTGATACTTGGAAATAAGTGCAGGGTGTAGATGAAAAACAGTGACCTTTTAAAATAAAGGTTTTACAAAAGAGCAATGAGCGTATCTTATGGTAGGAGACTGAAAGAACTCTGCTTAGCTTAAAAGTCCTGAGTCCACAGGAAGATAGGATTTCTGGCTATGGAAGTCATGATGATGACATCAGGAGTATAGGTAGCTTAACACAAAAGTGTTACTGAAGGTAGAAGGTAAAGCAAACGAAACGTAAGAGTAGCAATAAGTCCCAGTAACGTTAGCTGGAAATTCTTTTAAAAGAAGAAGTACCATATGATTTATATTCCAATATAGTCTTGAAACTAGTGCAGTAGAGAAGCAAGCACCAAAAATTAATTGCTCTTATTTGATTTCCTTACAGAAGAGAAGTTACTTATTTTGCTTGATGTCAGGAGACTAGACTTGCTGATGTTGGAGAATCTTTTCAATTCTCAGTGTTTTAGTTTCCTCTTTACAAGACACTGGCTTTTCTTTTCTTCTCTTTTGGCTTTTTCCAATTTCAGTTTCTGTGAGCAGCATTACTCAAGTCTAAAGACTGACTCGAGTTTAAAGGTATCATGTATTTCTATTACATCAGAAGTCTGATTGGCCGTCTTGATTAATTTGGGGATTATGTGCTATTTGTATACCAACCCCAGGGCGAATTAATCTCAAGCACTTAGAATGGGATATAATCTCTTCTGTTCAGAAACTGCAAAATATTTTACCATCAGTAATTAACCTCACAGCAACTAAGTGAGTTATTGAACTCTTGCAAAGATTCCTATCAATCAATGACAGAAGGGCAAAGAAAAATCCTTCGATGTTTCTGCTAGTTAAGAATTCTATTTTCACTGATTAGAAAGTAGCAACATAGGCGTATTTTTAATATATTGTACTGTATGTTTTGTAATTGTAAGGTTCTGTGAAAAGGATCATTAATACAGTTTTGCTTCAGAATATTGGAGTTACAGTGTCTGACTTTACAAGAATGAGGTCTTTCCACAAGCTCAATTTGTAAAATGTTCAATCTGTATCTCAGTTTTAGAGTTATGATCCTTAGAACAAGGCTTGAAAACATTAGAAAACTAAACCAGAGAATTTTAAAAGGCCAGTAGTAAGAGAAGAGTGATGTAATATCTGTTTCCTCTTTGCATCATTGGGTGAGCAGTGTTTATATATCCTAGGCTGACAATTTCCAGAATTAAATATTTGCTCACTGCAGTTGCTTAATTTCAGTTCTACCTTCCAGAAATATCGATAGTAAAGATGCCTCATATAGAGCCTACTATCTGGATAAAGAGATACAAAAATGTGGCAAGTAAGAACTGCAGAAAGAAGTGATTTATTCAACAGCGGTGAGTTGCCCTGAGAAGTATTTGGTGTTTGCTTTCATTGTAGATCCCCCAAACAGTTAAGTGTTAAATAATTTGTATGAGAAGTGTGTAAACCTGAGCGGTACTGAAGCTCTGGAGATTTGTGAATGATAAATAAAAGATTGTTGTCTGTTTTAGCAGCATGTGTCCTTACTACTCACTGTCATGCTGAGCAGCTGAAAATGAGATAGTGGGGATGTGCTGTTGCATTTCTGTAAGAAAAAAGAAGACAAATTTGAGGTCAAATACAAGACCTGCAAGGGCAGATATTTTTTTCTTCTCTGGCAGTAAATATGCTAGTTTTATGACTCCAATGCAAATGAAGGCATAATTAAACAAGCCATAGAAAAAGGTGCTCTTGGTAGCATAAGCAAGGATGAAGAGTTCCATTACAGACATACTAAAAATGTGTAAGGCACACAAGACATCTGCTACCTGGAACCACTGTTCAGAGTTTTCAGAAATCAGATTCCTGCTGGTTTAATCACAAGTTAGGCACCAATCCTGATACCATGTGCAAGAGAGAAAACATTTCAAATGTCAAAGCAAATGCAACCTTACTTGCAGTTGTGTTTCAGGCTGTGTCATGTATGGCAAGAATTAGTGCAAGATGGGGAAAGGTGGCACAAAATAAGAAAAGAGTTGAATTCTTTATACTGGGAAGTTGAGAGCCTGGTGTCATGGGTGACTGATCCTTGTTTTTTCTGCCTTGTCCTCCCCTGCATTGCCTGGGAGTTGTTGCAAAAAAATATCTGGCAGATAGGTTTTGAGGTGCTGAGGTCCAATGTCTTCAATCAAGGGAACTGGAGAAAGTCGGATGATTTTATCATTAGCCATTCAGGTCCAGCATCTATCTAGAGTTCAGTACCTAGAAGTGCATTTAGTGCCTTGCAGTGTGCACCACACTCTGGCCCCAGATCTCACACGTGGTTATTGCAATCTATTACTCACACAGTTGCCAGGCACTCTTGTAGAACAAAAGAGCTTGATTATTGTCAATCACTTGAAACCTCTTAGCTCACTTACAGGAAGCAATCTAGACACTAAGTACAGAGCAAGCTGCAAAATTCAACTGGAAAGCAGAGTAATTTAGTTTTCACTGTGCTCCACACAGGAGCTGTGTGGTTGGATGCTACTGGTTCCAGCTTTGATCTACTGACATAGGATTTTGGATGACACGTCATTGGCGTTGGATCTTCAACTTATGTTTCATTCAGGATAAGGTCACGACTACTCTGTTGGTATAGTCCTTGTCTTGAGAAATTTGTATTCTAATTTTGAACATGGTGAGGAATAAGAGTAGGTAATGATAGGTATGCATCAGTGTGAAACAGCAGAGATGGCTGTCATTCCATTATGGGCTGCATACATCTTGATGGCTCTCTGGGAAAATTGAAGAATATAACAGTAATTTCCCATGAAAGTTGCATCTGTTAGAAGCTAGCAGATTATTTATTGCGATAAAGTGATACTACAATAAAAAGCCTTTTCTCCCAGTAAAATGTTCATTCAAAGGCCTGGAGATGTGGGTTCTGTCAAGATCAAGTTTGCTGCCCTGTAGCTACCTATGATGTTTGCAGTAGAGACTGAATTTCAAGTTACATTTCAGGAGGCATTTAAATTCTCTTGCACCTGTGTGTTAAACTCTCTCATCTTGTTTTTATTTTTTTTTCATGTGTGGGCTCACTTGCCAAGAAAACTGTGGCTCAGTTTTTAATTGTCTGCCTTTCCAAAATGCTGTCAGGCTAAGGCACATTTTCTTTTATATTATCCTCCAACAGTTCAAGATTAATTAGTATTTCACCCATATTAAAGGTATCATCTATATCCTGAAGGCAAAGTATGGTGTTTGGCAGCCTCTTCAATCATTTCAAATTCTTCTCTGCGTACTGTATAAATAATCTGTGGAAAAAGTGCTCTGTTCTCTGAGTAGCTGCAGATACAAATGGCATATTGTCTGCAACTCCACAGTCTTCAGTCTTCACAGATTACCCCATTTACCACATTATGTATAGAGGATAATAAATATTTTTTACATGTCCTATAATCTTACAACAAAACTGACATCAGGTTAGCATTCATTCTGTGATTTCAGTGCTTTATGTATTTTTTTGTTTGCCTGCTGTGCAGAGTGATCACTCTGGATACAGGAAGGTTTGTTTGTACTGCTGGAAGTAAATATTTTTAAGCATACATATTAAGAATGGGAGGACAAATTAGAAGCAGTTGCAGTGATGCTGTTTGGATGCATTACGTATATGGTGATTAGGTCTTTAGATCATTAAGTGTTGTAAGCAGATGTAATAAGCAGATGTTTACTTCCTTAAGTTCCTGCTAATCAGTTGTATTTCTTACGAATTAAAATAGCTGCCCAGTATCCATACTAAAGTATGGTGTCTGCTGTTAGTGACTGTGTATGCATTCTGAAAATGCACAGAATACCTTATTGCGTGACTGATTTGTTGAAGTTTTGTATAAGATACTGAGCATTTAGCTCACTGCCCTGTGAATAGGCAGCAGGACAAAGGTAAGGCAGACAGACTGTTCTCTGCAATACTCTGTGAACTGGCATCCTACTATTGCAGTGTGCTAAGGTAGGTCCTATTAGTGGGCTTGGCTGTTTACATTAAAGATTGGTCACCATTGCCTGAGGGTGAAATCCTCAGTAAAAGCCTTAGATATTAGAAAAACATAGAGCAAAATGCTATGTTTACTCACCTCCATCCTTGTAATGCCAAAGGGAAGAAAACTGTATCTGTGTTTTTCTTAGCTCAGTGATTCTAGAGGAAACATTTACCAAAAAGCTATAAACTGACCTGACATGGTAAGGTTTGGATTCAGCCTGATTTCTGGCTTGGCAGAGGTCATGTGGGCAGGATTTTGCTGCCAGGAAGCTCTGGTCCTGGTACCTGTGAGTCAGCTGGTTATCACTGCCTGACAGCTCTGTATTTGATAGACTCTAAGCTGTCATTTATAAATAAATAAACAGCCTTCCTGCATTGCAAAAATAGTATCCATAGCATGAACTGATGCACTTCTTCCTCAATAAACTTCCTTTACAAAAAATCTTCAGCTGAACAATAGAATAAAGGTATGAAATGTATTACCTTGTGCTTCAGTACTTTTGCTTCAAAACTATTTAAGCAAGCTAAAACTGTAACCATGAAAAATGTGTTTTTTTCCAAATGACTTACACGTCAGTCAAAATATCTTGGCCTGGTAAGGAGGTGGAATGCATGACCTAGTGCATGTTTTCTATTTTTTATTTTTAATATCTCTAAAATACTTTTGTTGGTAAGAGTAGGAAGAACAAAAAATCCTGCTTTGCTATTCCCTTCATTGTTCTGGATAAGGCATACCTACCTTCTCCTCTCAGGTCAACATAACAAAAGCCAAACTACACCGTGCTTCTGTTACTCTCTTGCACAATTTATTTTACTTGATTTCCACTGTATTTGGACCATTCTTCTGTTTTACCATGTTTCAATTAATATTATTTTTGATGAAGTGAGAACATAAGACATTGACTTTGCACACTTAAATTATAGTTTTGAGCCTCCCTGGCTCTTTTAATATTCATTTTAAAGATGTGATTGTGCACTTTCCTGGAGTGTTGCTTGATAAGTTAAAAGCAACGTTTTTCTTCGCACTGATGGAACAGTTCTAAAACTGATTTAAAGTTGTGGATGAGGGAAATAGCTGTGATCTTTTGAGAATATACATAAAGGAGACATTCATGTTATTAAGTTGCATGCATATTAGAGCACATAATTTTCACCATGGACTTAAAACTCACCTTAAAACTCATGGATGAAAATTCACTGGCTTCTAGCAGCTGTTTGAAGAAGTTCTAATATATTGGCCTTGCTTGTTCCTCTCCCAGTTGCAGACAGTGGTGTGCTATGAAATGGGCTGCAGAATTTTCTGGGAGGTAATTTAGGAATAATTTTTTTTTTGTTAGTTGATTGGTTGATCTTTTTTAAGTAATATAAGAACGTATTCTAGAAAAAAAGTGAAAGGAATACTTTTATTGTTTTTGGCCTTCTAGCCATGCCAAACCACCACAGCAATAGCCAGTGCCTCTGCTTTCCTCCAGGCACAAAATATTTGCCATAAATTATATATAGCATTTAGGATTCCTTGGCTGCTGTGTAACAGCTGGCTCTTTTTATTATTCAACAGATTCAGTAAGTTGCAATTTTTGGAAATAGAACTCTGCAGAATCTCAGCAGTCTGTGTCATTTCAATATTTGAAGTGATAAGCTAGGGAACTCATCCACACCTACTTTCTGTGAGTATCCAGTCTTTGTTCTACTGTTCGTTACTGCATTTATTATGCTGTGTGATGTTTTACAGGTTATTTTTGCTCTGAGTTTGAGAAAGTCAAAATGTGAGGGTATGGCAGGGAAAGTAAGAGGAGGTCATCTCACTGCACTGTAGACACCTCTGATTTCAGGGAAATAGGAAAGTCAGGCACTGAGTGGGTTTTGGACTTCTTCCACAGAACTGTCAGAAGAAAGTTGTGGCCTTGAATGATCACCAGTGTCTATGTTCAATTGAGTGTGACTAGATGAAGCAAGAATTCAAACCGAGTCTCCTCAGCGAACGGGCTGCTGATTGAGATGTAGCACAATGAGAACAAAATGGTCCCTGGAGGACAAATTTCTATTGAAAAGGCAACTGCAAAAACCCGATCTGAGGCTAGAAAGTGCTTTCCATATAGGTTGTGATGTCAGATTTTGATAAAAAGGGAAGGGGGAGTGATAACCAAATGCTTGGACATTTTTTCTTTGGAAATGAAACGTGCATCACGCATTCCTACAACAAATACTGTTAATTTCTTGCTGTTTCTTTAGGAATACATTCTATTTGATCTGCGCACAAAACTGCTGGAAATTTCCATCAGTCAGATGTTGCCTGGAGTTTCATTTGTTCTTTCTGTGGGATATTTCAGATTAAAAACTGTCACCTTGTGTTGTATTAAAGAGGAGCTTACAAGTCACGTGCTCCCCTCTGCTAGCTTTTTTTGGCACCTTAATGGATTTAGAATTGGCAGGATTTTCCTTCATTTCTACCTTTCTGCTATTCTTATCTTCCTATGTGGGATACTAAAATATTAGAAAATATAGTAGAGAATTAAAAAAAGAAAGAGAGAGAAATACAAGGAACTCCGGAAAACTCCCAGAAGATGCAGTCTTTTTTGATGTAGAGACCAAAATGCTGTCTGCCCAAAGCAGCATAGTACATTCAAGCCTTCTCCAACCATTCTGCCTCCTCACAATTCAGGAAAGTGACTCGAAAAATGGAGACATTTAAGAGTGAGTGACAATGTATTCTGAAGTTCCTTCATCACAAGAGAAATATGTGACGTTTCTCAGGCAATTAATAAATGTCCCCGTTAGCATGGGGTTTGGATCCTTGTCTTACTAGTGCAGGATCCTGTTTTCATTCAAGCCACTGTCTGGCAAACTGCTAAAACCTTGATGTAGGAGAGCTCTCATCTGCCTTTTAGACGTTCTGCTGATGAAGCTCTTCGTGTCCTGTCATCATCTTGCTTTATGGCAACTTTCTGGCATTTCTTGTGTTTGTTTGTTTTTTTTTTTTTTTTAGTTATTATTTTCACAGAATAATTGTCTGCATCCCCTTTTCCATGCTGCTGACCTGGCTATGCTCACTGGTGAGCACTGGGCTCTTCCAGAGACACGTACATCCAACTGCTGGCGATTTTGCTGCAGTCAGGGAAGTCCAACCTTCCTCTAACAGTAGGTGGAGAATTCCCTGGCCATTAAAAGATTTGCTGCTAGAAATTAATAAAGTAATTTGGCATAGTGATGAAGTTAGCAATCAGTTGAGCAGAATTTGTTTTTTTGGGTGAGATTATCAGGTGCAGTCATTCCTTCAGTTTCACTCTCATCTGAGGAGCTCAGAGAAGAGCCTATTTGCCATGAGTGATGGCTGCAGTAACATCCCTCCAGCCAAAATATTATCACTGCTTCTGTAAATGAACTTATGATAATTTCTGTAAGAAGTCTGAGCATTCGAATTCTTATTTGAATACAGATAAGTTTGTATAAGCGCTTATTGGATTTTATCTACCTCTCTTGCTTTGTAAATGAGCACATTGTAACTATATGACTGTCTGCCCCGAAGTCTGCAACAGATAAAACATAGTGCATAGGTAATGAGAACTGTTTGTCACAGCCTTACATTCTTCAGGGACCTAATATATATCAAGGTCTAACTCCTCCCAGAGGTCTAGTTGGTTTTAAAGCATAGGTTTATGTTCCATTTGTGTTCTGATAACAAGTCATATTTATTACAGTCTTCCGAATGGTAAGTCTTCACTCAAGTATTAAAGAAAGTATAATTCACAGATGACTTGTACTAAAAATAAAAAGACCCTAAAGTATACATTTGTACATAATTACTTAAGCCACTGTTAATGGGAGGGAGAAAAAAAAAGTACATTTAGATGAGACAATTAAAAAGGATGCAAATTAAAAAACAAAATTGAAAATTCAGCTTACATGAACAATACTTGCATGGGGGCTACCAGCTTGAAGGTGATTAAAATGTTTTCACACATTAAACCTGTATGGGAACTGTTGAGTCACAACCTCAACCACTGAGGTTGTCCTCACCTGAGGACAGGACTGAGTCAGCCCTGGGAGCACAGGTGAAGGCTGTAGACCCTGCTTAAGGGCCGACTGCCATTAGGAAGGATCTCTTTCTGGAGATCCTTTCTCTGTGGAGTCTTTCCTGTGAAGCTAGATCCTTGGATACAGGTGAGCATCCCTTCCCTGTTTCTTTCTTTTCCCATTTCCACCACGATTACATTTCCAGCTTTAAAACCAACTGTAACAAAACGATACTAGGAAAATTGCCTGGCTACTCCTATAGTTAATTATCTGGCTATACAGCAGGTGATTTTCTTATTATACTGCATCATTTAAAGGCTGGCTGCTACAGAGGTGTTGTGTCATACTTTTGGATTAAATTGAGTTTAAAATAATTGCTATACTGAGCAATGGGCTCTGGTTGAAAATGTATAAAGAATTTTAATGTTAAAAGTGTACTTTTAAAAGAGTAAATACCTAAGTTGGATGGAAATAAACAATCAGATTAATTGTCGTGGCCAGCACCAAGATTTCAGAGGAAAGTGTTAGGGCTTGATACGCAAAGCTCATTACTCTTCCATGTTGGGTTTATGTCCTGAAGCATGAGATTCAGTACTGTCCTGCAAAGGTTAGCCTTAATATTATTAATGCTGTTATGTCCTGTGAAAGTAATTTGGAAGCCATGAGTTACAGTATTCTGGTAGCTGAAGACTCAATTCTGCTTTTAATTGCTTATGTACGCTCTGTGGTAGAGTCTGGTTTGACTTTAAGACACAAATCTGCAAATCTAATAACATTTGCTAATGAAAACTATTATTTACTATGCTTACCATTGTCTGCAGTACATTTCTTTTAGCTTCCAAACATGGCAGTCACATTTATTCAATTCACAAACAGTGATTCAGGGATATCTCACTCTCAGCAAGTGTTAGTAGTCAGCTGGGAGAAAGAAAATGGTTGTAACAGCAGCTTTATCGTCTCTTCAGGTCCTTATAATTCTGTCAATAATATCTGTATTATTTAGAGAGGTAGCTGAAGGCAAGTAGTGCAGTATGACCTGCTTCTGCAAACTGCCTTTTCACCAAAGTAAGGTGCCTTTCCCCACTCTGCAGTTTTTATCTTGCCTTGGTGTTGCTGGAGAGAAATTTTCTCCACAAAGGCTAAAGTTGTGTGATGGAGCATGTTAGCAGTTAATTAGTATGGACCGTTGTGTACCTTGTCACTGTACAGTTTACTAGGTATGAATATAGATAGCTCTTTTTAAAGCCATACTTTGCCTTTGGAGACAAGTGAGTGATAGATGATTACTTGAAGCAGGGGTAGCAGCCTTTGGCTCTGCTCTGTGCAGCCTGCAGAAATGTAGCAAGAGTTAAGAGTGGTCGGTGGGCACTGGGACAAGTGGCTGCCCGGATGTTCATCAGCTTTGGCACACAAGCACGGATCAAGATCCTGTGGGGCATCTGAGCATCTTGAAAAGTTAGTGAATTCTTAGAGTCAGCTTGCCTCTATGAGAAGCACATTACCTGCAACACGTGCTTTTTGCTTGTTTAACATTGTGCCTCACGGAAGGAGAAATTCCTATATGAGAAACAGAGGCGAGCTTAGGAAGCAGAATTCACTTTCTGGACTCTCTTGTGTTATACCTTTAATAAGTCAAGAGACCTGGTTTATCTATCAGGAAGCTATAGGCTACCTAAGAGCTTGGACCTGTGAGGTACTATGCCGCCCACCAACATTTCATGTGAATCCTGAGGAGTGTGCAAAATACTCACCGAATGAAATGTACTTAGCTTGCTTTTGTCCCTGATTCTCAGTTCCTGTGAAAACTGTATCTCTGTAGGTAAACCACACTGATCTTAAGAATGGTGAGCAAAGCTCAGAGAGCAATTGAAACAGAAGAAGAATGTTAATCACATTTTTAATTAAGTACACTGCTGGAGAAAATTTGCCTCCAGGTGTTCTTGTGTAGAGCATAGTGAGAAGAGTTGGGAAGAAGTCTGGGTCAAGAGGTCTCTATTTTTTCTGGACTCCATTCAGGAGTCTCAAACAATAGGGATCAAAAGGCAGCTTTTGAAAGGCTATAGGACAACTTGACTTTTGTCCAGATCAGGAAGATTCTTCTAATATAATTCTAAATTTCTGCTGTCTTAACAGTCTTTAGTTACAGTTCCTGCACCACACGAACTTTACTCCATTGTGTTCTGTGTGCTTTTGATGCGTATCTGCTTCTAGATACTCACAGGCTCTTTCCTGCTTATCAGCTATTTCCAGGTATGCCCAACTGAGGTTTCATCAGCTATTTCCAGGTACGCATAACCAAAGTTTCCATTTGTCCTACAGTGGACTCAGTGCTCCATGTTCCTTAACAGCATTTGGAAAAGATAATTTTTTGAAGGTGAGGGAGCACGTCAAGTTTCTTTATTCTTCCATCTTTGCTTTTGTTACAAAAGGTGAAATTTGCTTGCCCAAAGCAATGGCATCTGGTGACAGTTTAGATGTGTTAAAATATCCTGCCTGGCCTCCAGCCACTGCTGCAGGACCATGTGGGTGTCCTTTGCCTTATCCTCGTCTCCTTGAGGATGATTGTTCCCTGAGAATGTATCAGAGAACACTGGGCATCTTGATCATAATCTAAATATCTATACTAGTTATGGAAAACTGAATTTAGATTGTCAAACATCATCATTAAAATTGAGTCCTGAGGAGCTGTTAAGGAAAGGATTATGACTCAAAAGTGTCATTTAGAGCAAAAGCTGATGGTAACTAAGAGAGGGTTTGTGAGTATATTAATCTAGAGATTTAAGTCTGCTACACAAACACAAGCATAAGAAAACCTACAGGCCAAATTTGAGTCTCCTTTCAGGAGCGTGATAGGCATTTTAGAGATTTCTGTTAGCCATCTGTGGAATGACCCACTTCATAATTAATGACAATTCTTAGAGCTTAGTTTGGTAAGTTCAGCTAAGGGCAGAGTGTTTGGGGTTGTGTAGTGGCTAATGACAACAGCATTGAATACTAAATAAAAATACTCTTGAAATATTTAATTATTTAATCTTGTAGGAAATGATTTAAGAGATCTGGGAGTTAGAGGAAAGGTACTCTGTAGCTCAAGATTGAATTAAAAGCATGAGTTTTTCAAGTAGAAGCAGGCATGCTAAGTTATGTTACTATATTGATTTTACTCCATGCAGTAATTCTTCTATTATTCTACAAATCACATTAGGAGACTAATTTGATAGAAAATAGTGCTGACATGGAGAACAAGAAAGGAAGACAGTGTACTACAGAATAATATGATAGGATCATATTTTTCCATCTTTGTTGTGAATTTGGCAGCTGCTGCTTTGTAAGAGCCAAACTAAAAAGGTCAAGGGAAAACATCTGTAGAAAGAAAGCTGCTGGTCCAGCAATGCAGCATGTTGCTGTCACAAACTGAGGCAGCCCTTCGGCTTGCTTATTGCACATAGTATTTTCTACTGATACTGGCACTATTTGTGTTATTTATTATTTTAGATATGCTCCTCACGTCTCAGCTGTGTTTTATCTTGATGGTGCCCAACAGTATTCTTCAAATATGTAAAATATTTTCTGAATCTATTTCTTTTTTCCAAATCTTTGTTTTGATAAACTTTTTGTTTCAGCAACTGCTTCCTACACATTTTTTTTTTCTTCAGCAGTTCATATATATAGTAAGACCTGTTTAACCATTGAGAATCCCCAGCAACAATCTACCAAAAGTAATAATATTATTTCTTTTTTATTTTGGGAGCTCTTATTATGTCACTCCAACATGAGACTTAATGAGTTCTCTGTAATGAAGGAATCCACAGTGATGCTATTCAAATGACTCTTGGTAATGCCAATTTTATAATACATATTGTTGCTGAGAAACAATGGAAATGGTCTCATACAATCATTTTATTCTTTAAAGATAAATAAAAATTGCATAAATTTAAAAAAAACATTGGCTCCTTCCCTGAAGATTTAATTTTAATTTTTTTTTTTTAAACAGCAAAAATCATCCTCTTGAATTTTCTTGATAATATGGACGATCTTATGCAAAAATGTTGTTTGTAATGTTGTTTAAGAACTAAACAGCCCTGCTCTCGAGTTAGGCACATGTTGTAACACATTGATTAAAGTTTGCTCGTAGTGTTTTAGTTTGAGGAAGTATATTAAGCAAAGCAAAATATGCAGCAGACTATCTATTGGACACCATCAAACATCATGAAGTTGCTTGAAAAACCATCTTAATTGCGTTATAAAAAAAACAAAACAAAACAAAAAACCAGAAACAGTAGGAAGTAGTAGGAATCCCTGTTCCTTGCATTCAAGCTGTTAGCCTTAAGGCCCTTGCCTTTCCGACGCTTGTGGGACAGCTCTGTTACAGGGTATCTTGTGTCTGAAGAGCAGAGCTTGTTACAGTGACAGCTGAAATAGATGCATAGGTGATTGCTACCAGTGGTGCTTTCTTTATCAGGAGCTATTAAATGGAAACACTGGCAGAGCAAAAACAGTTGTAGGAGAGGCCCTGCGTTTCAATATCCAAATTTTACTTACAGTTCAGACTCATCTCATGGGGACGTATGGATAACTTTGAGCTGGGTTCCTGAAAGCATGTTGAGCTGCAGGGCTTTGTGAAACTTGTCAGTACTTCTTTCTCTCATGGTCATGTGGCAAAGATTAAGGACAGTACTGAAAATATTGTGAAAATCAGCTGATTTTCAAAAAAAAAAAAAAAAAAAAAAAAAAAAAATTTGAAGGGCCTTTTTAATTTCTCAGACCTTCAAGACCTGCTCCTCAAGGTGATGTCTTTGTTTTTGTCTGAAAGACAGAGTGGGTATATCTTAATGGAGTCACTAGGGAATGGTGTTAGCATCATTCTCTTAAAGTACAGGGAAAATAATTGTGAAATCTGGTTTAGCTGGGTAGGAACTGAGGAACTACTCCAGAAGGTGATCTCTCCTAATTAGTCATGGGTTCAATTTTTGTACTCATTAGAGTAAGGGTCTGCTCTGAGTCCCCTCTTTTAGACCTTAAATTCTGCTGCAAGGCATTTTAGCCTGAAAAATTTTAGAAGACTGCTTCATGTAGTAAATGGGATAATCAGGTATAGAGATGAACCATTTCACGAAACTACAGGAACTTGCT
Source organism: Meleagris gallopavo (assembly GCF_905368555.1). Lineage (NCBI taxonomy): Eukaryota > Metazoa > Chordata > Aves > Galliformes > Phasianidae > Meleagris > Meleagris gallopavo. The sequence continues at coordinate 4,906,479 of NC_139407.1, read as the reverse complement.
TCTGGGTTACTAAAATGTACAACTTGCTTACAGGTGTTGTAGATTAACATGAGATCTTTACTGAGAGCACAGGAATTCAAGAACTGAAAACTTCTTTTAAGCTAAAATATTCCAAATAAATACAATATAACTTCCACTCCAAATAATATTTTCTTATATTTTAGTTAAATAAGGCAAAACTTAAAATTTTTCTCTTTGCAGTCAGCGCACCTCCTCAGGGAAGCATGATCTTCATACCAACTGAAAATAAGTTATGTTTAAACATACCTGTCATTCCACCTCTCAAAGGAAAAGCCATGGATTATTATCTCCATTTCTGTAATCACTCTTGAGATTCTGTTTGCCATCATGCTTTAGATCAGTAAAAATCAAGTAGTTTGTCTCATAGATTAAAGAGTATGATTTAGATAACAGTACGATTATTATGTAACATGGTTAAATGGAATTCAAAGTTCAGACTCTTAGGACTAGTCTATTGCCTGTGCAGGGTTCAGTCAGACACTGGAACTGTCTTTCTTCTGAAATCAAAGGTCAGATTTCCTCCTGATGCTATTAGGAGTGAGAAAGGGTGATGATGACAAGAGTTGACAATTGAAGCTCATGGTCTTGACATTCATTCTCCAAAAAATGCAACCTCAGTGAGCTCGCTATGCTTTGGGACCGGGTCTTTGCCCCAAAATTCTTATGAGAATGCCTGTAGTTTGTCAGCTGGAAACAGAAGGGACAAGGGCAGTTATGTTGCAGTTAATAGGTTATATCTGTTATATTTTCTTCTCAAACTGTCATCTTTGTAAGTTTCCATCTATGGAACTCCAAATACACAAACTTAGGTTCCTTCTGCCTTAGACTCCTGCATCAACAGTGATTGAAGCTAGCAGAGTAAGATAATCTCCCTTCAAACTCTGTTTTGGAACCTTTGCAGCCCTTGACTGATGTGAACTGTGAAATATTGCTTTGGCAACCATTAGAACAAGGATTCTGACAGAATTTAGAAGTGCCTGGCATCCTACTATGTGTCTCTAAAGTACTTTCAGCTTGAACCCTCACCATGTTGCACAGGCCACTTGCTGTGAAGCTGACAAGGTAGTGATCTCCTAGAGACTGCTGTAAACCAGATGGACTCATTGCTGGCAGCGAGGAGTAAGGGTTAGGTGAGATGAGATTCCACTGCGTGTGAAGACCCTGTGATCCTGATTTTAGTATGTGTGATCCCTTTATGCACTATTAAAGTACATCTTTATAGGACTTTCCAAAAGCTTTTTAGACTTATTCTTTGCTCGGTTTTGTTTTCTTGGTTTAAGTTTTTTTCCCATGCAGTTTTAGATATCTTTTTGATGATTGTCTTCTGTTCATCTAATATAGCATTCCCCACATTCCAGAAACATAGCAGTGACTTAATATTGATACTCACATTTTTGTTAGTACGCAAGTTTTATAGCCTTTGGCCAAATTGTCCTCTTGCTTACACTGAAGACAAACTTTAGTCTTTAAATTTTTATGAACCAGATATGAAAGCCTGTGTATGCTCATTGGTGACTTTTTTTTTTTTTTTCTTAGTAGAGTGGTAGCTCACTTCTTATCTGACATGTTTGTGGGAGTTATTCTGATCATTAGCATGGGCCAAAAGAGTGTACAGTGATACTCAGTTCTAAACCTGTCTCGTGGAGTCGTGGGGTGGGAATGCCCCAGCTGCTCCTATTGCAAAGCTCAGTGACTGTGTGGCAGCAGGGCCCAGAGCTTTGGGAGATGGGCAACAACTGTCGTGAGAAGGATGCTGAAGGAGGGAGTTTATGTAACTTGAACAGATATCGAGCCATTTTTCATGACCACCATGTACTTTGGCTTTTTTTAAATAAAAGTGCTCAAACATGGCTAAAAGATGACAGAACTGAGTAGCTTTCACGCAATTTCCCTGATGCACCCGGGAGGTTTGCAGAATTAGAATTGCATCCTGATTTTAGTTGCGTGTCGATGAAAAGACCAATGGTGAGTTAGACACTGCACTGTAAAATATGCTTTTCAGTCACTCTAAATTTTATCTGTTAATTCCTTTGATTTGAGGAGTCTCATAAGAGTCTGATAATTCATAAATCAGTTTGTGGTGAGTTTTGGAAAAGCATATTTTATAGAGATTCATATTCATCATTGCCAGTATCAGCTTCAGTATCTTCTGGCTGTGAGGTCACTCTGAACCCATACTTAATGATGACACAAGGAGAGAAATGCAAAAAAAAAAAAAAAAGCAGTGTGAAAATAGCAGAAGTTTATATTGTTTGTTTTAGACCTAGAAACGTTTATTCAGTCTAGAAACGGTGGCCTCTCTGAAGTGGCTGCAGTTTTCTACCATCAGCTTCAAGAAGCAAAATATTTCCATCAGAAGTAAGGAGCTAAGGGATGAAAACATCATAATTTTTTTTAATAGAATCACTTCCAAAGTTACTTTCGAAGATTCCAGTCTTCTTCACAATGCTAATTAACAGCTGTGGAATAAACAGTTTTTCTTAGAACAGTAACTATCCCAAACTCATTAATTTACCATGTGTTCACTGAAAAGAACAGACTTATAGCATTGTGTAAGGTCACCCTTGAATGAAAAAAGTAACAGTTTTCAAAGTAAGATGTAGCAGTCTATGACCCCAGTTGCAGCACAAAATCACCTTTCACACTTGTTATGGGTGCAGTTCTGGCTCTCCAGGTGCAGCAGAGCAAACCCTTGCACGAGGTATAGTACCAGCCAGTGTAAGGTCCTGGATGTGGTTCTGGTGCCTGATAAGGTCCTTATAATCAGCTGAGTTGCAGGAGGAGACAGCATGCATCTCCTCAGCCTGTCCCGGCTGCAGAATGAAGCAAGCTGTTTGAAATTCAGATTAAGGATGTTTCAGTTACTTTACTTCCTAGCCTGGAGTTTAGGGCAGCTCAGAGCACATGGGCCAATATATCCATTCAGCATGGGTGCACTCAGCATTGCTTGTGCCTGGGGAACATCTGCTTTTAACATCAATTATTTAAAAATACAGTATTGAGAACATTTTGTTGCACCAGCTCGGTTCCTGCAGGACTTTGCTAGTCAAATAACAGAAGAAGTTGTTCACAGAAATTTGCCAGTTATACTCAGTTATTTTTAACATGATGGCAATTCAGTTGCTGTCTCACTTTGCTGCTGGAAACGTTGTGAAGAATCCTGGTTGTTTTACCAGGCAGTTATCTCATGCAGGCCTAACTGGGAACAAAAGGGAATTTAGAAGAGATACTCACTTTTAATTTCTTGCTTTTTGTGCAAGGCTCATCTTAAAAATCACAAGACTACACCTTTGTGCATAATACATTGTCATTCTATTATGACAGCAGATGAGCTTAGCATTCTTTGACAGTTATTAAAAATGATTATAAATAACGTATGCAAACAGTATTGCAATGTTTCTGCTTACTTTTTCAATGGCTTATTTACTGGCGCTTCTCTTCAGTACTGTATAAACTGTAGTGACAGGTTTTCTCTTAGAAATCATCCATCATTGCCTTGAACTTGTCAAGATGAGTAAGACTGTGTCATGCTCATCTTTAATGGCATTCATATCTTAAAAGCCAAGGCTTTCATAAAGATATTACGTTTTCTGGAGTTAGATAAATTTGATCGGCTTCTTTGAGTTCTTTACACTTCTTTGTTAAATGTCCAAACTCTAGAAATACAATTGGTTGTAATTTCTAAAAGCTCCTAAAGGAAAAAGAAAGAGTTAAATACTTTGTCTTTTGCTTTCCTTTGGCATAAATGAATATCAATTTTTCCCTACTGTGAAAAGAGAATAAGTAAACTTTGCTTTTTTACACCTGCCTGTTTGTCTTAGAACTTCATACCATATTCATTTTCATTCATACGTTAACATAAAGACTTAATACAGTGAATCACAATTCTGAGGAAGGGGAAAAAAGAGACAGTGCCATAGAAGATAAGATTAGCTAAAAGTAAGGTGATTCTTTATTGAGGATGCCTGGGTGTGGAAGTAGTGTGTAGTGTGTGTGTGATGCCTTAGCAGTGCTGATAACTCAGACCCATCTCATTACTGAGTGATCAGCAAGCCAGCTGCTACTGCAGCAGGGGTTTGTGTTCCCTTCTGCCCTGCTCCTTTTCCCATGGCAAATCTGTCAAAATGCTGAATGTGCATAAAACCAGAGTATGGTTTGGGCTGGTAGGGACCCCTAAAGGTCTTCTAGTCCAACCCCCTGCCATCAGGTTTTCCAGGATTCCATCCACCCTGGCTTTGTATGCCTCCAGGGATGGGGCCGCCATAGCTTCTCAGGGCAGCCTGTTCCAGGACCTAACCATCCTCTCTGTGGAAAATTCCTTCCTGATTCTGAATGCACTGGTAAGGTTTGCCCCATTCATGTGGGAATTCAGGTCAGATTCCCGGACTGCAGTTTCTGTCACGCTGCCTGCAGTATCTGCCTGTAGTCTGAAATAAGCTCAGCAGGCATAGAGCACATTGCTGACTCAGATTTCCACTAGGTATCAGCATTCAGAAACAGCATGTATCTTGCTTTTTATATAACCTGAATGTTATGAAGGAATGCAGGCAGGAAAGCAGATAATCTTATTCAGTAAAGATGTAGCCAAGCACCCCAAATGAAGCTCTTAGGCTTCAAAAACATAAACAACTTCCTGGAAGCACCAGCAGGCTGTGCCTGGTTCTTGCCAGGGGAAGGGACAAGTTCCCAAGGAAGAGATACCAGCAGACATTAGACCATTCTAGACTGTGCCTTTCATTTCTGCCCCAGAAAAAAGTTGTCCCACATTACTGTAAGCACACTAGATATGGCTCTCTAATCATAATTCAATTGCATATAATTGCCCTGTTGCATTCTGCTGCATAAACGTCTGCCTGTTCCACAGACAGATGTGAATTTATTCAGCTTGAAAGGCTTTCAGAGTCTGAGATATGTAAGTTCATGAGAGGCTCTGCTCTTGATCCAGATGGCTGCAGCTATAGATTCGTAGCTTTTTTAGGTATGCTTTTTAAAGTTCTTCAGTCATGCTTCCACACTTTGGGAACACAAAATAATAAGGAGCAATGATATTCGCCATTGACCTCTTAGCCCCACAACATTTCATTTTCTGTGATTTATTTAAAAATGAAAGAACAGAACTGGCAAACCTGGAAAGAAGAAGATAAATGAGATCTGTTCATCCTGTTTTGCATACTCAAAAGTTGAGCATATGAGCGGGCAGGAGATAAATTGGAGGAAACATTCTGAGAAGTTAATATTTTAACTTACTTTCTTGCAACTTGCACTACAGATACTGTTTTGTGTTGTTTTTTATTTTGCTTGTTTTTCATTGCGAATGTACAAACAAATTGGAAATTAGTGACGGCATCGGTGGACGGGGGAAGGGCAATGGATGTCATCTATCTGGACTTCTGCAAAGCCTTTGACATGGTCCCTCACAAAATCCCTCTCTAAATTGGAGAGGTGTGGATTTGAAAGATGAACAGTTCAATGGATTAAAAACTGGTTGGCTGATTGCAGCCCAAGAGTTGTGATTAATGGTTCTGTGTCAGGATGGTGTCCTGTCACAAGAGGTGTCCCTCAGGGGTTGGTCTTGGGACCAGTGCTCTTCAACATCTTCATCAATGATGTAGATGATGGCATCGAGTCCACCCTCTGCAAGTTTGCAGATGACACCAAGCTGAGCAGTGCAGTTGATATATTGGAGGGAAGGGAAGCCATCCGGAGGGCCCTGGACAGGGTGGAGAAGTGGGCCCATGTGAACCTAATGAGGTTCAATAAGGCCAAGTGCAAGGTGCTGCACTTGGGTCGGGGTAATCCCAGATATTTATAAAAACTGAGGGAAGATCTCCTTGAGAGCAGCCCTGCAGAGAAGGACTTGGGGGACTTGGTGGAAGAGAAGCTGGACATGAGCCAGCAGTGTGCGCTTGCAGCCCAGAAGGCCAACTGTGTTCTGGGCTGCATTAAAAAAGGGGTGGCCAGGACGTAGAGGGAGGTGATTGTCCCCCTCTGCTCGGCTCTTGTGAGGCCCCATCTGCAGCACTGCGTCCAGGCCTGGGGCCTCCAGTACAGGAAGGATGTGGAGCTCTTGGAGCGGGTCCAGAGGAGGGCACTGAGATGATCAGAGGGCTGGAGCAGCTCTCCTATGAGGAAAGGTTCAGGGAACTGGGCGGCTTGTTTAGCTTGGAGAAGAGAAGGCTCCAGGGAGACCTCACTGTGGCCTTCCAGTACTTGAAGGGAGCGTATGAACAGGAGGGGGAATGGCTGTTTATGACGATGGATAGTGATAGGACGAGGGGGAATGGTTTTCAACTAAGACAGGAGAGATTTAGGTTGGATATTAGGAGGAAGTTTTTCACACAGAGGGTGGTGAGGCACTGGAACAGGTTGTTCAAGGAGGCTGTGGATGCCCCATCCCTGGAGGCATTCAAGGCCAGGCTGGTCTGGTGGTTGGCGACCCTGCACATAGCAGGGGGTTGGAACTGGGTGATCATTGTGGTCCTTTTCTACTCAGGCTATTCTATGATTCTATGAAATGCCGTATTTTTTAAAGTGGACTTCAAAAATAATTGTGTGATTATTCCGCTAACTGTGTTTATAAATACAGTTTTATTTACAGGTCTGTAATCAATATAATATCTGAAAGCTTCAACCTTTAGTATATTGAAGTTGCAGCATTCCTAAAGAGTATGAAAATATGACTTTGCCCATATATTGCAAATAAGAAATTGAGGCCAAAATAAAGGCAGCCTTACAGGACAAAAAATCTGTGAAATTACACGTGCAACACTGAACTCCTGAGTGAAGTGCTACAGGTGAGGCCTTATAAGAGTTAAGTAGATGGGGACAGTCATCTCCTCCTCCCTCCTGGTCACACTGCTTTTGATGCAGTCCAGGGCACAGTTGGCTTTGTGATCTGCAAGAACACACTACCTGTTCATGTTAAACTTCTCACCAGCCAACACCTCAAAGTCCTTTTCCTCAGGGCTACTCTTGATCCATTCTTTGCCCAGCCTGTATTTATGTTTGGGATTGTCCCAAACCATTTCCCTCTTCGAGCTTCGTGAGGATTCTGTCAGCCTATTTCACCTGCCTGTCCTGGCTTCTGTGAGAGGCATTACATTCTGGTTTATCAGCTACACCTCCTGTTTTGTATTGTCTATGCAATTACTGAAGGTACACTATTCCATTGCCCAAGCCATTAATGAAGCCATGTAACAGTACAGGGCTCAGCAGAGAGCTCTGAAATGTACCATGCATGACTCGCTTCTATCTGAACCTTGTGCTACTGATCATAGTTCTCAGCCTGGTTGTTCAGCTAGTTTTAATCCACTTTACTGTCTACTTATCTAGAATCTTACAGGTCACACTGTAAAAGATGTGAGGTAAAACCGTATCTACTGCCCTCCCCTCTTCCACCAAGGTGGTCACCTCACTGAAGAAGGATATCATGTTGGGTAAGCGTGATTCTCATTCCTAAATGCACGCTGCCTATTCCGAATCACCTTCTTGTCCTTCACGTGTTTGGAAATGCTTGGTTTTTAGCAATAAAGGATTTCAAAGGGTGAGATTTTCCTTATCAAATCGTTTCAAACAACAGTAGTTAACTTCTCCAATGTTCCGTATTCTGTTTTAGATACTGTTAATGACAGAAACAACATAAGCAGCCAGAAGAAGGGTAACATCTGCTTCAAAACAATATATGATGTAATTTAATTTTCGAATTTCATATTGCTGAATGCCTTGTACAGGCTGGTTCAAAAGCTTATGGATAAATGTGTAGCAGGTGATTGCTGTCAAAACTCAAGACTTTTAATCATAAACCAGTAATAATTAACTGCAGTTGTTAGCCATGGTCTGAAGTAACACCCACAGCTTTTTATGAATAGGATTTTAAACATGTTGAATGAGTTTTTATTCTCTTTTTTTCTGTGCACAGAATACCGATCTTAAATGAAGACTGGCGTTTTACCTTCAAGCTGGCCATTAGGTATCCATGTGAAATTGAGAAATTAAGGTTCAATCTCTTCTATTTTTTCCTTTTTTGTGACAGAACATTTACTGTTTCAGCAATACAGTTAGTTAATTAGCAGCTTCAAGATTTTAATATCATATAGCAGGAGAAACCAAAAAACCTTAAGCCTTCAAACATCATACTTCTGCGTATGCGGAATACATTGATTTTTCTTGTCAGTGACTAACAAACTGATTTTGTCCTCAAATATGGGCAAATAAGTTATGTAGTTGTTACGTTTCTTGATAAACCTTGAGGCAGAGATACAGATTGTGGTGGTGTCCTTTCCTGCTAGCATGGGAATGGATATTTGTTTTTGAGATGGCTGAATTTTATAATACACTATACATGATTGGCAGGTGCATTATAAAAAAACATACACATATGTATTAATTCATTCACTAGTATTCACTAGGTGGCTAAATAAATGAATTTTCTGACCACTTGAACCATCAAATTCTTCAGGAAGGAATGGACCTCAGCTCGTTACGTGTAAATATTCCTAGATAATATGAGAGAAGTGATGTTAGCTTAGTGATCCTTTAGTTCAGTTTCATTCCTACAGACTTCAAGTATGTAGTGCAGGAGCTTAATTTGTGAGAAAAATTGTCCTCTGCTACACAGGTAGGCACTGGTGTTTCAGAGCCCCTTGGGCACTGGCTGCCGCAGAAGCAGATGCTGCTTGCTCTCCTTCAACTACAGAAAAGTTCTGGGTAGCTACAGTCAGCTTCAGAGACTTTTAATTAAATATGGGCTAGAAAGGATTAGTTTAGCTAACAGGCTAATATGAATAATGAAATTAAATTTACAGGTCTTGTATTCTTTCCTGTGCCAACCAGTGGTTTTGATAGTAGTGCATACCTGCCTAGAAGGAAGTTAAGACTTAGAACATTGTCGAGGACCTTAGCAGCAGGTTGTGCTCCTTCCCAGTTCTTCTGGCCAAACTCCCATTTCTGACTTTCTTCCTGAATTTTTTTATCTACTGAACTGCGGAACACACAAAGGTGAGATAGGTGAATAGAGCTGTTTGTTTTATGTTCTGTTTTGTTTGAGTTACTTTAATAGGGAATACTGTTAGATATCTTAAACAAAAAGGTGTGGGCTGAGAAACCTAATCTCTCAGAGGGGCCCTTTCTACATCCTATGAATTAGGGTCTAAACCTGGGAAAGGTTTAAGTTTTGGGTATACTCTTCTTAGTAGTATCTTTCATTGGCCAGCATAGACTAGTTCCTACCAATTGTTTGCAGCTATAGAGTTTGAAATGAATAAGAAATCCAATTTTGAATAAAAATGGAAAATCTTAAAAAGACCTCGTACATGTCTTTTATCTCTTTGCTTTTTTTTAAATCCTACTCTTCTCTCCCCCTCCCCCTACCCCTCCCTTCCTTCCTTTTCAATATTGTTTTATCATAAGAGTAGGGGTAGGAACTCTGTTTAATCTTGCCTCGCCAATCCACTGCTTTCAATTTTTAATGATGACAGCTAAATAATAAAAGCTCCCCAAAGGTAACAAAATCACAGTAGCATTCTGATGGCTCCTCTCTCGTCTGCTGTGGAAACAAACATCTTTGAAAGATTATTTTCTTTAATGCTGCCTGATGAAGATGACCTTTAGAGTTATCACAAAAGCAAAGATTTAACCACCTGCTGAGGAATAAAAGGCAGATATTTACACAGTAAATGTTTTAACTACTGCAGGGGGGAAAATAATTTTTAAAAATTCTTTAGATAAGTCTTCAAACTGTATAATAGCTGGTAATTGGATGCTAGGAACTTTTCAGTTAACTTGTTGCATATTAAATTCATGTTCAGTAGGTAATAACAAAATAAATATCTTAAAAATATCCAAGTAAACAGGACTTCGAACAGGCACAATGGGTTTAATCTGCAAATTGAGAAAAGAACATTAAAGATAATTTAAAAGTTATTAAGACTTCAGTAACAGTAGAAAATAATGACCAGTACAGACTAAGAAACCTGTGCTAGAAGAGCTTGAGGCAGCAGTGGGTAGTATACTAGGTGATGCTGGGTTTGGGCTGATGCAAACTAGGAAATGCCTTCTGGAAATTATTGTGAGTTAAGTCCGAACTGCAGGCTGCGCTTACAGAAGCCTTCCATTCAAATGAGTGCAGGACAGAGTCTGGCATTCCTAACATTTGGATTACTAATCTTTGAGTCTGTATAGACTTTTTTCAAGGGTAAAAAATAGAATGTTTTTTTTTTTTTTTTTTTTTTTTTTAACTTTATGGTATTTTCAGTTAAAATCCAGGTACCTTTAGATATAGGTAATATGCAGACATAGCAACATAATTCCACATAGTATAAATATCCACATAAATACAGTATAATTTTGTCACAATGAAACAATTAATTTAATATGACATTATTGTATCTTGTTATTGTATTCCACTGTTTCCACTCTTGTTTTTGTCTCACTTTGGAAATACTGGACTTCTCCATAGAAAATCTTGGAGTTCTTGAATCAACCACAGTGAGAATTCATGTTTTCTGTTCTATGCAGATGCTAGTACCTGCAGAAATGTGTTTCTCCCAGCTCTAGCTGGGGACATGGATTAGTCTTGCCCTGCAAACAATAAGTAGTCTCAAAAGCTACCACGTGCTGGTACCTACTAGCGTTCTTGGGTGACCTATCATTTCCTGGCCTTGCTTACTTTGTCAGAGGTAATAGGATTACAGCAAGTGCTTCAGTGGGCATCTTTTCTTATTTTTCGTCTCTGCATTTTCTATTCGGATGAGGCTGTCCTTTTTTTTTCTTCCCCCCTATTGGCATAGATATTTAGCCTTCCCAACATAATATCTAATATTTAAAGATGAGACTGGCAGCAAAACAGAATACGGGAAGGATATCATATGGTTCTCAAGATTAAATTAAAAAAAAAATAAAATTTGAAAGCATGAATCTTTATTTTTTCCAGACATGTATTCAGTGAATGAAAAAAAAAAAAAAAAAAGGAAAATGGATTTTTCAGAGAAAAGGAATTATAAGAGCTGGTTGACTTGACTCTTGATCGCAGTATTTAATAAACCTTAGATGATTCAGAGAGAAAGTAAATCATGGAAATCAGCCTTTAATTGTAGAGGTTGGGCATTTCTGGTGGGAGTTCATGCTAAACTATCTTCTCTATACGAAACATATGAATTAATTTCTTTAAATATTTCGAATATGCTGAAAAATTTTGAGAATGGTTTACTTGGAATAAAATTAGGTACATTAATTTTAGTTGAGGAGTTATATATTCTTTTGTGAACGTATTTTATCTCATTTTACAAGTTTGGAATGATATTTCCAGTGGCTTTCCTGGCATGATGGACAGTTCCTTGAGAACTGTTCTTCTGGTAGAATTCACAGATACAGTTTTTGATATGCGCAGAGCCCACTTAGATTTTGGCTGTGTGGCAGATGAGTGTTACAAGATCAACATCTTCTCATATAAACTGTTCTGGTAAAGTTCTCAGTTAAGAAAATGTTTCTGGATTTTCCTGGCCAAGTCTTAGAAAATCAAATATTTGTTCTTTTTTTTCAAAGTTTTGAGAAGTGAATAATTGCATCATGTCTTGAATTTTAGTTTAAGCTCTCCCAAAGATATGTATGGTTAAGAAAGAGAAAATAGGTTCCTTTTCAAGCCTAAAACTGAATCATTTCAGATCACTAGTAGTACTATAAAATGTTTAGCCTTGGACTGATTGTTACTCATTGCAGTTAGGAAGCTCGTGTTTGGGAGAGAAATTAATCTGAGCTATCTAAGATTAAATGTATTACAGTGACTCTCGTGAGAAATGCATTGTTTCTGATAATGTCACAGAAATTTTAGAAACAACGCAAAAATACCACACGAATATAATGTTGTGAGTAGTTCAAGTGTAGTCCCAGCAGCTATCTCACAAATATTAACTGATCAAATTCAGTTACTGGTTCTCAGAGGCAAGAATGTTCAAAAGTGAAGCATCTTTTTAGGGATCAATCTAAATTTTTAATAAAGGATTACATCAGGGACTTAGAAAACAACATAGAGCTCTCTCTGTTGGCTTATGGTGAGAAAAATCCTGGGGACTGAAATATTGATGATTCAAGGATTTGAGGCTTAAGCAGTTTGTGTATGGTGAGATTGTTTCGTAAGATCTTCATTAAAATTTTGTTTGAGCAGTTAAGGAGAAAATAGCATTGCTAAACCCATTGTCTTGTAGTTGGACTGTTAGATTACGACCCACTTACATTCTAATTGCAGCTTTTAACCTGTTCCAGTCTAGGACACAGGCCCATATCCATAAAGCCATTTAAGAATCCAATTTCTATTTGACCATCTAATTGTCACTGATTGAAGAGAACGTACTTATTAGAACTTGAGTTGAGTGCCTGAATACCAGTGAATAGATGAACCACAGAGCTTTTCTTTGGAGCTGGAGTTCATACAGGTACTTATTCTATTATGTTCTATTTTTTATTCTATTTCTATTTCTATTTTTATTTTATTCTATTTCTATTCTTATGTTCTATTTTTTATTTTTATTTTTTTTGAGAGATGCAGCAATGCCCTTCTAACTTTCCCCATTCAAACAGTATATATCTGCTTATTATTTTCTGCTAATGCTAAATAGACAGGTTTTTATCATTTATTTGTATTTCTGGAGCAACGGACAAAAAAAAGTTAAAAATTCACGTTAGCAAAGATAACACATTACCTTTTCATTTCTGCAACATACTTTGAATTAGAGGCCATTAATGTTCTCTTCATGAAGTGTTGATGCAGCCAAATTAAGCTCTTTTAAATAAACAAGGGATTTTTCTTAACTGGAAGTATAATATGGAGTCAGCAAAACCACCTGATTATTCTGTATTTTTGTATTTAGTTAACTGTGCTCACTTCCGTGTAATTGGGCTGCTACTATTAGCAGAAACCATTCAGACTTTATTAAACGTATTTGTAAAACTCATTTTCATTAAGTATTTGACATCTGCATTTCTGTCTGCTGGGCTCTGCCTTCCTACCTCAGACAATCAAAGCTAGACACATTATACATCTGCCATCTTTCATAAACTAAACTGCCTCAAGTAGGAACAATGCATTTATATTTTATAATGAAAAGGAAGTCTCTGAATGCCAACTAGTAGACACCAAAGATTATCTTTGTATTTTCTGAGCATGGATTGTCAGACATAAAATTTTTTAGCAGCCACTCCTGATGAATTATTGATGCTTTCACTATTTAGAAAATGGATCGCATCACTAGAGTAATTAGCACCCTGCCACTTCTGCCCATCATATTTAATGTGTCATGAGAGAAGGCTGCATTAACTGTTTTTTTAAATGAGTGACTAGCTTTGTTTTGGATCCGTAACCGTGTTGCATATTTACCATTCACTACATCCAGATGGTATTCCATAGGGTATATGTTTCTTGTAGCAATTTTATAGTGTAGATTTTCCCTCTCAGGATTGCTATACTGAGCAAGTTTGAAGTCATATCTATCTATCTATCATATATAGTATTCTATTATATGTGTGTGTATATATATATTTTAACTCACCAGCGGATCTGTTGATCGTAGTGAAACATATTCTTCTGAATACAGACTGAAATAACTGAAATACAGTTCTATCACGTTAAAAGAGACTCCTTGACTCTGTTGTGTGACTCATCATCTTTGTAGTAGGAAGTATTTCTAAACAGTTGGCTTACAATGCAGTTTAATACTGTTAGCACAATATTTGTTTGAGATTATCGGTATAAATGGTTTTCTTTAATTTAAATTATTATGGATTCGTAAAATTCCTAATGAATTTAGTAGAGATTAGCCATTGTGTGCACTGTGCATATTGGCTGGCTTGAGTGGTGTAGCATTTAAACTTTGCATGTAAAACATGAAATGGATGCCTTCTGAAACTGTCAAGCTGTGATAAAGGCACTACTTGAGGTATATTCAGATCAACATAACCAAGTGTAAGCTTTTATATGCAAGACATCTCACTTCAGGATGTCTAAGTGTTTAGAAGCAACGTTGCTTAGCAGATTTTTCTGTTTTCAAAATGAAAAAGCTCTGCTTTGAAGCTCAAGTCCAAAGAAACAACCACTTCTCAAAATATGAGATTTAGAGTAGGAAGTACTTTTAAAGTTAACTAAACATTAAATACACAATATAGAAAAATACCACAGTCATAAAACCACGACAAGATCTCATCAGAAATAAAAGCATTTGCCATAATTTGCTCTCCTACAATGAAATGAAGTTGCCATCATGGAAGTTATTCTTTCTTGACAGTATACATCTATGTGTTTTGGAATAAGTCATACCTTAGTCATTGGTTTCTTCCTACAAGCCTACTAGAAATGACTTGAAAACACAGAGAAATGTATACTAGTGCCATAATTTTATTAGATTTTATCAGTAATTTATAAACATAAAGCATGTTACTTAGCAATAAAGTTTTTTTAAAGATATCCAGGACTGTGTGTTTGCCTGCATTATTGGGCGCTTAGCTTAGCACTCAGTTATTCTCTGCATGTAAATGATCTCAATATTCGATATGTAGGAAAATGGAAATACTAGTAGAGGTACTTAAGAAAATAGGAAAGTGGAAAGAAGGATCACATACAACTCATGAAATCTTTTTAAGAAATCAATAATCGTGTACCTAAATAAAAGGCAGAATCCGACCTCAGTGCAGACACATGTATTTAAAGGCACAAGGGCATTGATCAACATAATTAGATGCTTAACTGGGCATGATAGTCCTTGAATGTGAATGTGCGTGCAATACACAGTGTGGAAAGGTAACCTCCTCTGTTTCAGAATGCTTTGTTTTCTCACTTCAGACGTTTTATGTTATTGAAGAGTATAGATTCTGTAACAAGGACAATCGTGGCAAAATTTCAGAACTAGATGCAAACAAAATTCAGTCAGCAGAATAAATAAAACAAAAGCCTAAATCTAGGTGATATGGAACAAAAAGAAGTAATGATAAACAGGATAGCCCTGAGGACCTCCAGTCACTTTTTCAGATAATTTATTCTCAGTGGTAGTCATGCATTTAAATTGCGTCCTGCAATTGCAGAGTGAAATTGTTCCTTATTTCAGCGTGCCAATCTACAGAAGGCTTTGCTCAAAGCAGCAATAGAACACAAAGGAATGGAAGCTGTCCTCCCCTTGACGTCTAGCACATTAGGAGGGAAAATTTTGTGACCACCTGGCAGCTGCAGTAGGGGCTGGAGCTCCTGTAGCATCTCTAAATGGAGAGCATTAAGCCTTAGGATATACTTAACGCATTAGCAGTGGATGTGCTGCTCTTCACCTCCCAGCACAACCTGTCTGCTAGCTGTCATGCTGCTGGGGAACCACAGCCGTGCGACAGTCAAGTGCTCAGGAGCTGCCAGAGGGTCTTGTCTGCATGTGGCCAGCTGTTACGGATAGCAGCAGTAGTTGTGTTTCTGACTGTCAGCACTGCAAAAACACTTAAATACGTGAGGAGTCTACCAAAGTTGTCTGTACATCCAAGCCATCTTAATTTCGTATCGTACAGACATCAGCTGTTGTCTCCTTGGTGCAGCCAAAGCATGTTGATGTGCAATTGCCTCCATCAGAAAGTATGTTAACTTTTGATGACTTTGATGACTATAAAGGCAATGTTAGTGAGGCTCTGTGCAGCTCATTTATTTGGTCAGAGGTTGCTCCTGGAGTGAGTATCTCAGGGATCTGCTGCTGAGCAAGCATCCTCCTTCAGCTTCCAGGAGGGACCCAGCAGCTACTGAGGGACTTGCATGGGAAAAGGAGAACGTTTGTTTTCTGTGGAAAATTATTGGGGTGGAAATTGCTGGGTTCCAATGGAAAGATGGAGAGATTTGAATTGGGCAGATAGCTGACCAGTTTGCCTTCTTCCCTTCCTTACTGTCTCTGTCCATACATTTTTTTATACCTAATAAATTTTCCATGAGCAGACCTCACTTTCTGCACTGTGTTCAAAAACTAGTCATGCTGGGTCTTTTGCCTTTCTTGACTGTGCAAGCCTGTGGATAGTTGCAGAGCAAAGTTTGCCTTCTGTTATACATTCAGTTTTAGGAGGAAGATCTGATATCTTTTCCTTTTTTCTAAGAGTTGTACCACTAGCCACAAATGTAGGAAATGCTTGATACTTAACACAGTGGATGTCCCACTTATTTATCTACTTTAGAGCTAACATTCCAATGTAGTAGTTTCTCTCCAACAGCAAAAGGAGTAAGAAAAGAAAAGAAAAAATTATACATCTTATATTAGTCTGCACTCTCACAATTCCACAGTTAGCAGCAGCAGGGCTCTAGCACAAAAGTGGCGTCTCAGAACGGTGGTGAGGCTTGCACGGGACTGGAGTCATGCTGTACTGCCACTTGCTAGGTGCACATCTTGGTTTATATTCCAAAGTGTGCACTACCAACATTTACATACTATTTAAGATAAAGTCTGTAAGCAGCAGTGGGCTGCTGTTATGTGCTCAGAATGCAGATAAGGAAGCTGCTATAAAGAAAAAAGTGTGCTTTTGTGTGTGTTAAAAAAAAAAAATCTAAAGGATGTTATTTTCATGTTTTTGCTTGTGTAATTAACATGGCTGTACTTCAAAGAACAACTGCAATTTACAAATCCTTTTTTCCTTAGTATAGCCAAATAATAATGAACAAAAGATGTGTAGAAAAAAGGAAATAACTTCTATTGCTTCTCAAAAAAGTGATTATGTATGCAGAGAAAAACAGAGAGACACTGTAAACTAATCACTGAATTTAATATTTTTATTCAGCTTAGATGGCTGCAAGGGTCCAAAAGAATACTTAACTTCTCTTTCTGCTGGGATCGTAAAACTCATGTAACATTGCATTTTTCCCCATATAATGTCAATATGAACTCTACTATAAAAATATCTCAGTGGTACTTGGCAAAAATAATATCACACTGAGCAATGTAAAGAACAATAAAGAGAAAAGTACCTTGGTGACTCTAGCCTTCTGTCTCACTAGCTCTCAATAATGCATAGGCATCTAAAAGTCTTCTCAAGATATGTAGAAAGACCTGAACATTAAAATGAAACTTAGATCATTTTCTAGCCCATGTTGCAGTTTAGAAAGCCCCCATTCAGCTGTCGCCTTCCACCCAAACTTCCCAAATCAAACAGGATCCCCTCCTTACCTGACCAAGCACTTGCCTCAGTTCTCACTTGATACACCCATACAGCTGCCACCTGACTTTCTGAACCCTGACAAAGATCCAGGATGTAGGTCAGGTGATGTTACATCCTTTAGGGGTCCTTCCCAGAACCTGTGCTCTAGGTGTGCTCCTTGCAATGCTGATCATGGTGACTCTCCTTCCTACTCCAGACTTGCCAGGGAGCAGATGAACGGAGGGTTGTGTTCTTTGTTGTTTACATGACAAAGCTGTCATGCAAGCAAAACATTTCTCTGGGAATCTAGATGGGTCCCTCTGCTGTAATTCTAGGCCTAAAAACCAATTTCATTTCCTGAAGTTTAACAGATAAAACTTTTCCTTGGGGGAAAGAGGGAGAAGGAGGGGAAAGAAAAAAAGCTGTTTTTTTCCTTCTTCATCTTCCTGTGAAATAATGAGGAGGAAGCACACATTTTCTGTAATTGATAGATTGCCAGGAGAGTAATTAAAATATCTGGATATATGGCACTGCTCAATTATTTCTAGTTATTGTGCACTTCAGCTCCCAAATGTTTATGATTTTACATGATTTGTTTTTGCACACACGTACATACTTTCCATTTTATGTGCTCAATCTGGGGAATCCCAGTACAGCAGCACAGAAACTAATTATTTCTTAAAGCTGATGTGGCATCATGCACAATTGATACTGATGGGTGATGAGGTTATAATTTTCATGTGATTAAGCTGATTGCAAAAGCAGAGTCGTCTGTCAGGGAGTAAGGGAATCCTAACATTATAATTGACTGACGGCCATAAGCTCATCCAATTGTCTTGTCATAATCATATTGGTTGTCTCTTTCTAGTAGGACTGAAAGTTTGATAGAAATTGATTTGTCTTTTTAACTTGCTCCCAAGCATAAACATGAAGTTGTGGTAATATGAGTGCTTTCTCAGGCAGTGGTGATAAAACTTCCTCAGGCCTAGTCATGTGGAAGCTGGATCTTTGTCATCAGAGCCTCTTCTGTCAGAACTTTCCTAGAATGGGAGGCTTGCACTGATACTTTTATATATCTGAGTTATTGACCTATTTTGGACATAATAGGAAAATATTTCCCCTTTTGGAAAATGCAAAGGTATAGAATGAGGAAAAGAATATGATAAAATGTGTAATGAAGCAGACTGGCTTTTCTGCATTTGTCAAAGCCTCACTTGGAGTATTCTTATAAGAATTTAACATTATCACTGGGATTACCAAGTGAAATACTCAAAAGAGTATTATATCCTGATGCCAGGATATTTTCAACACTGCTATTTTGAGGATGCAAGTTGCAACGAAGTTAACCTGTTCACTGCTTTTTCAATGTGCAGAAAGTGCAAGACCCACATCCAGCACTTGCAACCTTTAACCTTCAAGCACAGTATAAGGTGCTCAGCTTTATCCACTGTTCATTTTTCTAGCACTACTACAAATACAAAAGTAGTTCCTCTGTAGGCTTATCTGTAAACTTTCATTGTCATATCCAGGTGCACAAACTGTAATTTTCACAAGTCTGAGAAAAGGGGTATTTTTTCTTTAGTTCCATTTTATAGATAGAATATCTGGGATGCGGAACAGCATCAGGATTATTTCCTCCTGAAGCAGCTTCTGGCTTTTTATTTAATCGTCTTTCCAATAGTTAGCATGGCAAACTTTATGCGTTGAAAACACAGTTCTAGTGAGCTTTAGTCACAGTTGTGACTCTGCAACTCAGACTCCACAGTCTCAGGATGAATGTTGATATTATATATATATGTTGCTAACTGATCATGAAGTTTAATTTAAAGGACTAGTCAAACATTACACCAGAGGTGTTTTCCACTTCACATTAGAGCATTGCTCTGCAGTTATGTCTCCGGTCACTTAAATACCTAAGCCAGCAGATCTGCATTAGTATGTCATTCCCACTTTGGCTCACAAGGAACTGTTTTGTTTAGCTTCAGTGGAGCTTGATGTCATCCAGCTTAAGTATCTGTGCACAGTGTCGCATTGTGCTACGCAGATGTGTCCTGCATCAGATGCAGCAGCAGAATCCAGCTCTGCATGATGCCATTTAACTCCTGTGTTCACAGGAGTAGCTTCTGTCTCGTGAATGTCCTTGTCTTTGTTCGTTACACATATCCTAACCCTCATAATGCAAGGGCTGATAGATGGCATGTCCACCTGTATAGTTAACAGCGTGCATAAATTAGTTCAAAACGAGGTATAGGAAGGTTTGATTTTCATGCATTTCTGCAGGCATTTTGACTTGAAAATACTGACCTTGTTCAGTAGGGTTTCTGGAAGAAACCGTGCAGCCAGGAAGTTCTGATCCTTTTCACCCAGTTTATTCCTTGTTCTAATCCTCTTCTTACTAAAATCTACTTACTCCACTGCTTACTGTGTTAATGCCATCTTGCTCACGCCGTCTTCTCTCTGCTTCTTATGTGAATCCTGTCTCTTTCCTAGCAGTTGTCCCCGTTCCCTAATAGGCTAAAATAAATCCAAGAACATTTCTCTGAAAGGATGTGAAATGTAAAACCTTTCCAATGCATTCAATGCATTTGAAATACAACTTGCCTTACTTTGACAATCATTAATCTGAAGGTATTGAACTTTAAATATAATTATAGCACAAGCATCAAGCTGTGAGATTTCATATTTTTCTTTTGCTTTGGTTTTTTAAATATGTATTCTCAAAGAAATTTACTTGATCCTATAAACCCATCTTTGACAGGTCTGGTGTAGCTCTGTGCAGAGCCCTGATGATACATCAAGCCCTGGGAGGGCAGCCCCTGAAACAGAGCAGGGTTTAGACATTGATCCCCAACTCACTTGTGCTTAGCATCCAAGGGGAAGTAAATCTTGTCATTCTTATTCATTGGTCATCCTGTGTCTTGCTTCTTAATTCATTTCCGCTCATCCTTCACCTCCCTGTCTGGGAGCACAAGAGATTGTCCGCGTTAGAATCCCTGTGCTTCACAGAAAACCTGGTATTCTCTGCTCTGAGCACTTCAGAGCTCCTTTGCTTCCTCAGGTAGATGCATAGGTCGTCCCATGGTCCAGACAGTGGCTTCTGTTCACTTCAGCTCTGCTGTTGTGCTCTCATGAGTGTGTATTTGGCCTGAGTTTCTTCGTTTTGCTTGCTTCTTTCTTTAATTTTTTGTTAGATGATCTTCAGGGTAGGCTCTCTTAACAAATTCTTCTGAAAAAACAAAGTATATGATCTTTTCACATGCTTGCTGCATGTAGCATCTTAAAAAGATCCCCATTAAGCTAGTTAAGAGACCTTTATCACTTACCACTGTCAAAGCATGTTTTTCAAGACCATCATTCACTGTGATGTTTTTCATACATCCTATATGCTGAGAGCTGGTATTAAATTAACTAGACAATAACTGTGTGCTGCATAGTAGCAATCTGTCATCCTTCAGTGGTTCTCAACTACTTTACAGATACACTGAACTTATTTGTGTAGAGTGAAAATGACATTATTCTTCTAAGAACACTCTCTGAAAAGGCTATCTTCTGCTATTAGTGGGAGAGGCATTATTTTCTGACAAAGAAGATCTTAACTTACATAACCTGATCTTCTACTATTAAAATGCGCCTAACCTCCATTTACTTCACAATGAAAATAATAGGATGGCAAAATCAATACTGACAGTTCAAGGCAAAAGAAAATCTAGCTAAGGGCTTTCCTCATTTCTGCTTCCCCTTTAAAGGTAATATATGGTATGAATGTGTTTGCTCTTCAGTCGTAGGACTTTCAAAAGCAAAAAGTTTTGGTATCACAGGCTAGAGGTCAGTGCATGTACCCAAATCTGCTTCAGTAGTAAGTATACACCATGCTGACCCATGAGGTTTCTGATTTTTTGCACGTCTTTATCACCTACATTGCAAATACACACTTTATTGTGCTATTTCAGGCAGTGCTAGGAGCCTTACTCTCCAAAAAGTGATTTTGTTTTCCTGGCTCTGGTTTGAGAGATCATCATGATACTTTTGTCAGTCTGGGTAAAGTGACCAGCTATTCTCTGTGGCTATTCCATGAATAGTTCTGATATTCTAATATTTTAATCTTTTTATTTCTCTCAAAAAACTTTCTTCATTTCTGTCTTCATTTCCTTTCAGTCTCTTAGCGATGTATAGCTAGACGTAGTGCTGTGTCTATTTTAATATGTGACTAATCTTTTCAGACCCATTTCCACCTCTGTCTCTGCACTACAATTGCTAGATGTATTATACCGTGGAATATGGTATGCAGCAGTCCATCAATCCTCTTTAGTCATCTAAAGGCAAAATATATAGTAATTGCTTAATAAATCTGCCATTTCTTTATCTCAATCTCCAATCCTCTATTTGCATTTTTAGTAGTTTTATCTTTAGGGCTGGGTGGTCATCTAACCAGGTCAGGATGATGATAGCTAACTTTTATAGTACAGAAAGCAATAGGATTCTATGGTGAATTAATATTTTTTATTAATAATAGGCAGTAAATCTTGATAGAATTGTTAATGTCGTGCATAGCTCCAGCCCCTGAAGAGCTGCTCTTAACTAATTGCTTTGAAGGCACCTAAAAGTTTTAGCCAAGGAAAAGAAAAAAGAAAAAACACGAAGGCTCTGAGCTTGTTTATCACAGTCTTGTCTTATACTATATTCTGTGCAGCATCAGGTTAAGAGTATGCCGTTACTTCTTTGAAATTTAATTTTCTACTTATCATTTGCCTTCTGAACTGGCTGTCCAAGTTGTGTGCTATGGAGGTTTTGCAAGAAAACATTTATTGCTGATCCTACTTATATGTGCTGCTTTTCATTTCTGAACAGGAATTTCTACGGGTAGATCTTCAGATTCAGTAATGAGCATTTTCAGAACCATAATTAATATTTTATTAACTAAACTGTTTGTTTGTTTGTTTGTTTTTGTAAACACGTTTGTTGCATCCTGCTCACCCTCCTCCTCAGATGAGAAGGTCAAAGTCAGTTCCAAGTCCCCATCTTTATCCTGAGGGAGCTCCATAGCTTGAGCTCCTAGGTGTCTAAAAGAATTCCAAAAATTGCAGCATAAATGCTGTACTGGATAATTCTAAGAAGTAGCTTCCTCCATAGGATTGCATCTAATTTCTGATTACTATAAATCTCGTAAGGCTATGACAATTGACACTGGGACTTTGGGCCATCACAAATCTTGTAAAATCCTCTCCTTACACTTTGCCCTTGCTGGAATAACTACACAGAAATTAAAAAAAAAAAAAAAAAAAAAAAATCCTTAAAAAGCAAATAAGACACAAATTCAAATCAAGACAATGATTGCCTGCACTTCTGAAGGGCTGTTGTTAAATATTGTATATGTTTTCCTCTATTTACTTGGCTTAATAAATATCTAGAAAATATTAAGAGAAATCTGTGAAGGACTACTACTGAGCTGTTGGAAGGTATTGCTGCTTGCTACTGTTACAGTCTACAGCACAATCTTGGAAAGATATACAGTCCTTCATTTATTTTGAATTGTGTGCCAAAGCAAGAGGAATAATCAATTTAGAGAATGCAAGAACACAGATGTGACACACAGGCTCAGTCTTTTGCTGTGGGGAATCTGGGAGATTGTATTCCTAAGACAGCAGAGGTACATATGGGAATATAGAGTGGAAGAGTTACTGTTTTATCTTTTCCATTTTCAAAACAATGGGAAGCATATAAATAAGGCAAAAACTGTCTCAGTGAAACATGAACAAATGTTTCTTCGTGGGATCTTATGGTACTTTTTATTTTAAACATAAAATGGACCAAATGATGAGTGTGAGACACGAATCAGGCTTCCTGGGGTGTGTGATCCAACCCATGCTGGATGCAAATAGGGAGGCGACTTCAGATCTTT
The DNA here is from genome assembly GCF_905368555.1 of Meleagris gallopavo. Taxonomy (NCBI): domain Eukaryota; kingdom Metazoa; phylum Chordata; class Aves; order Galliformes; family Phasianidae; genus Meleagris; species Meleagris gallopavo. The sequence goes on along the minus strand of NC_139407.1, from coordinate 4,883,426 downwards.
AAGGAAAATATTTTGATGGTGACAAACAAGCACAGCAAGGAAAAAAAATGTATTATGTACAGAGGAAAGAGATTCTAAGACTACAGATCTTAAAGCATATTCAAGAACACTTAATCTAAACTTATGACAGAAGTGCTGATTGGAAGGTAGGAAAGCCACAACCACTTAATGTACTGTCTCTTAGAGAACTAGGTATGCAAAATAGAATCCAAGGTCTTAATGCAGCGAGATTGCTGTGTGTTTATCTCCCCCTCTTACAACACAAAAACAGTCTCTTACTTTCTTCAGCTTGATTCTGATTCACATGGGGACCTCTAATTCCTTTCCATTTTCAGACTGTTCAAGTTTTACAAAAATTTTCATTGCTTCTACTCTTGATTATTCAATATTACTTGATAAAATTGGTCTCTTCTGCCCTATTTCTTTTTAACTTCAGCCTGGCTGAGTTCCAGTTATCTCCAATTCCCTTTGCACTCTCTTTTAAAAGATTTCTTTTACACTGTAGAATTTTGATCACATTTCATTATTTTACATTCTTTCAAAGGTACTTGTATTAAAAGAAATAACTTTGTTTCTTGTGATAGTGCTTGCACTTGTATTTGTGTCGAATGACAGTGCTTTATTTAAGCATTCCCGAATTTGAAATTTACCTGTTCCTATTTCTCCTCTTATATCCAAGTTTCTCATGGCTAACCTTCATCCATGTTTCCTAAGTAGCAAACAGAAATATGAGTTCTATGGTCTTTGAAAGCAGAAATCCTTCTGATTTATTCAGGAGCAGGATGGAAACTTTCTGTAGATGTCCCTGGATTTATCTCCATGTTCCACAGCTGCTGTTCTTCTCCCATAAACTCCCTCTGCATTTTTCACAGGTCTCCTGAAACTTCTCATCTTCTCCAGACACAGAATGGCATACATGATTCATCAAAGAGGCAAGGTGAACATGTAAGAAACTGCCCTGTATTTCTTGTTGTATATTGTCCTTTTCCGTTACCTTTCACCCTCTTCCTGCATTATCTTTTACTATGCATCTGATAAAAAGTGCACTCTGGTGTTTTTTGTTCCATATGACGTTTGTCTTTCAGTCAATCTTTGATACGTGCAGATGTATGTGTTTTTTTTTTTAATTTTGTTTATGTTCTTTAAAGTAGTTAGTGAAATGCTTTCATGGAGGAGAAAAGGCGAGCCAGTCTTTGCTATCTGTGTAGCAAGGCTGATGTCTGTAGATAAAGCATGAATGACTTCACAATAAAAATATGAGGTCTGTTAATGGCTGTGTTTCTGCAATGATGGCTCTAGTAAAAGCCTGAAACTGCTGTGAATAAAACAAAATAAAAATATATCCATTTTATTTTCTGTCCTGTACTGACATGCCATTTCTGGGAAGAGATTTAAATTGTTAGGTGTCAACTATGAATATGAAGATGGAGTATAATACAGAAGATTCAAGAAGTATTTGGAAATCTTTCTTTTCTACATGACCTTGTCTGAGATTGGTAAGGAGTATCTTAAATCAACATGAGCCAATCAGCATCACTTTGGGACAATTCTGCATTTGAAAGCATCTGTTTGGAGTTGTTTGTCTTCAAGTGGGAGCACCCAGGAGTGGTTTATTGACTGAAGACTTGGCCTGGCAGAAAAGGAGCTTGATACAGGAGATGGGGGGATTATACCATTGTATCCTGCGAAGGCAAGATACAAGATGGCATCTTCCTGCTTTCTCCTACCTGCTGACTTAAATTTTCAAGGCCTGGAAGACAGGAGTCTTGCTGAGATTCCAAAGCCAGAAGCTGTCACTCCAAAAGAGCAGGCTCGACTGCGTTGGACTATGAGTAAGGGTCATCATTAGTCAATCGTCCAGTGAACAACACAACCTCCAGGACCCAGCACTACAGAAAATCAGCACCTAACATCATGACATGCCTCTCTTTCCCCATTTTTTATATCTTTATCTTTTTTTTTTTTATTATTCTTTGTAGTAGCCATTGCCTAATATTGTCCTACCTGTAAGGCTTATTAATCGTAACTAGGAAATTAGCCAATTTTACCTCCAAGTCTTTGTTGTTAAGAAGGCACTTCATAAATGGATGTGTATTATTCCTCTGAGTCTCCAACGATTCCATTGTGGTAGTGAGCCCTACTGACTGTGGAGGCATGGCTCAGCAGACAGAGAAACATTCAGCTTCCTCGAAACCTACTGAGTGGGACAAGACACATCTTTGTGAACCAACCTAATTCTAGTTAACTCTGAATCTGTGTTGATTCTATTTATTTATTTATTGGTTGCTGCCGATGTTTTGTTTGCTCTGTGTGTGTGTGCGCGTGTGTATGTGATTTGCATTTTTTAGCTTTTTATTTTTTTTAATTTACAAAAAAAAAAGGAAACAACCAACTAACTGAGGACATGAAAATGTCACAAGAATCATAAACTAATTCAGAGATCAGCTACAGAAGTGCCAAATGTGCCAGGTAGCCTCAACATGGAAAGAAAAGTTGGTTCTAGTGAAAGGCAAGGCTTTCTTTGGCTTCAGCAGAGCCAGCATTTCACCTGAGAAGCCAAGTACCATTCCTGATTGTTCTGGGGCACCCAGAATGGGAATGGGACATTTATCTAAGGCATTCTTAGACACTGCAGCCAATTACACTATTTGATATATTAGCTTGCACTGTAGAAAAGTAATTCGGTGGTGAATGGTTATTATATGTAGGATACAGGTATCCTATGCTGGTAAATAAACTCAAATTATGAGTTTCAAAACAACTCGTTTCCATGGCGGCCTCAGGAGTTTGATTCCTTCTTACCAGTCTCATTGCTGAAAGAGTAAGTTCATTCTTAAGGCTTTTGAAAAGTGAAAGCACTTTGTATGGAGGTTTTCTTAAGCCTAGGAACACCTCTAAGAAGGCAGGATCCATTTGCTGACTGCTTGCTGCCATCCCTGCTGAGATTTTTCTAGACAAGCAGCAACAGTGGGAAGGTTCAGATCAGAAATCAGGTTGCACTCAGATCATGAGTGATTTAAAAAGGCTGACTTGAATGTGGTTTGGACACATAAATAAAATGTGTTAGCTGCCCAGTGTAGAAGGGATTTGAGCACAGAACACGCTGTATGCTGCCCCTGTATAATTACTGAAGACACACTACAGAATAGTCATTGTCACTGTACACTCTAGACAGTGTGTAGTATGGACAGAGTTGATGCAACTTGAACAATAGGGATGTGGGTTGGTCCTCATTGTGTTACCAGGATCACGTTGTGGAGAACACAGGAGAATGTAAATGTATTACAATGTTCAGATGTATTAAATCTAATATTCCATAGGCTGGGTGAGGAAAAGAATTGGACAATTATGAAGCATATGTTTCTTTTAAGAGAGCTTGTAAAACAGACATGAACATAGAAAATGGCATCCTTTAAGGATACAGATTGCATATAGACATTACCTTAACTGTGGACCAGAATGTCCATCTGGAGCATTTTTTACTTGTTTATTTCCAGTTCAGATCGTATATATTGATGTCTGAGAGTTTCTTTACACTTGTCAGTCTGTAGTGTCTCCTCCTGTTGATTTCTGGGTTTTTTGGTTTTTTTTTTTGTGTGTGCAGTTCTTTTCCAGCTGTGATTTGTGGTCACCTGCATGTTTTTCTGACAGGTACTAAGAGTAAGTCAGAACTTATCAAGCACTTCTATGCTTTCCTTTTGCTGAAGACTTCACTGATCATAATGACCTGCTTCTTCAGAAAGCAGAATACAATTTGGGTGTGCATGCCAACAATAATTGTACTTGTCAAAAGAAACAGATAATGTTATAACTACCCAAAATTTAATCACAGGAAATACGATAATTCATAAGGGAAATCATGTTGTACAATTTCTTTCATTTCATGGAATTTAGCGTAGATCAGGGGGAAAAAAGTATGCAGAATACTACAGAATGGCAATTACTTGCAGAGCTTTTAAAATGTCTTGGTGATTCCTGATGATGAAATTACTTGAGATTTCAACAATAAAAACAACAGGAGAAGTTGAAATAAAAAATGATTATAGTTAGTTATTGCATAACATACCTAATTTTATTCAATTTAGAAGTGCTTTATCTTTTTCTGTAAAGATATGTGCTGTTGGGAGCACATATAATGTAGCATTTCAGCTGTGGAGAATGAGATTCTGTTCTGTCTTTAGTACAACTCTGGACTAATCCATTAAATCAGATTTGCTGCTTGTTGATGACTGTATAAGTGAGGTCTGGATCTGGGCCAGATTATGCATACTAAAATCTACCACGATTTTTAATTTTGATTTACAATAATGACGTTCAAATTACTTTTTAAACAGCTGATCATCAGTCCGTTGCTCTCAAAGTTAAGTAAATAAGTGATCCCAAACACAACAAAAACAGTTAACTTACAAATAAATGAACAGGAAACAACAGTTTATCGAGGAACGAGTTATGAAAATAAGATTTTTTTCATTTTCATATTCTTAGCTGACATTTTCGTAGTAACTAAAGCATGTTCTTAAGGAGTTGTTTGAAGAAATGGGTTAATTCTGTGAAGCTTGTTCCTTATAGCCTGATTGCAAATGTGTGAGCCTGGAGGTAGGTGCAGAACTCTGAGGCTCACTGAGGGCATGAGGAGCCTGGGTTGGCACAGTGGCAACTCCAAGCCCCAGCTTGTGTGCTGCCTGTGAGCATCCTGGTGAGCCCTTCTCCTTCGCTGGTATCCTTGCACCTAGTTGCACTCTGGGTGCTGGACACATGCTGCTAATGATGCTGAGTGGTTCATTTAAAGCATGTATAAAAACTACCTGTAGCACTGACTTTAAGCATGGAAGAAGAGCCAGTACTTTGTTTATCATAGTGCTCCTCTTGCAAATACAAAGAAAATCAATATGTTGTTATGTCCTGGAATGATCTCCTTGAATTCAGTCAATGCATAACATGGTTATTTTCTGAGACTTAGGATAGAGAAGACAGTTCCAATTTTGCTTTATGTTTACTGATTTCAGGATTTTGCCCTGCAAAAGGGAAAACTGAGCAATCCAACATCCTCCTGAGATCTTTATAGTTAGCAGTACCTGTCTGGAAATAGAGAGCTGCAGGGTAGACGGGCAGGCTCTGCAGAAGAGAAAAGGGAAGCTCAAAGCAGAGGAAATGGCCAGTAGCAGGAGACTTTACAGTGAAAGGCTGTAGCAGAAATGCTAAGTCACAGCCTGAAGCAGTGATTGAGCACCTGGTGGGAAGGCAGGGCCAACCCAGGACTGCTCACATATAGCTGCAGCTGAGTGACTGGAAGGTTGGAGCCAGGATCCACCCCTTCCCAGACCTTGTTTAAGGTTTGGCAGTGGAAGTGAAGGTATCCCACTGGATATAGCTGTAGCCTAGGACTTTGCTACCCTACTATTGTTGCTATGCTTCCCAACACCTTATAGTGTTACACAGGCCAAGGCAATGGCAACCGCAATGTTGAAAATGAAGATTTTAATAACCACAGTTCAGAATAACGACAAAGAAGCTTATCAGCAGTGCTATGTAACAGTCATGACAGGAGGTTCTTTGGACTCAAGACCCTGTGATATATAAAGTGAGAAAGAATTCTGTGGATTATCTTACCAGATTCTGGTTTTGTTCAACACTGTCAAATGCAGAAGATGCAGAGTAGGATCTTTTTTCTAGTTTGATTTTTTACTGTTAGATATGAAATGTAAGCATATGTACGTAAAATTGTTCTGTTGACTGGTGTATATAAATGCTAATGTGATCAAAATAACCCACCGTGTTTAATATTTCAAGGGCATTGTACAAAGTGTCCTCTTCAGAAACAAACCCTCCAGCAGTATACAATGACTTAAAGCTGTTAAGATAATACAAGCCTAAGGAATCCAGCAAATCATTTTGAAGAAACCAGCTCTTTATATTGAAATTTCATGTATCTAGCAGTCATCTAACAGTTGAGAGCTCTGTAAGTGTACTAATTATCAGAAGAGTTTGACAGCTCTGTAAATTTTTTTCTTTGTGGGTCTCTATAGTGTATTAATAAGGTGATTCATAAAACAAGTCAGCTACGGATCTGGAGTTAGTAGTATCTGGACTAAGAGAAAATATTTCAATCACTTCCTACAGAGTCAGATTTGCTATTGCATTTTAGGGGATACTCTTCTCAAGATAAATGCTCCACTGTACTGTAGACTGTTAAATCAGATTGGTCTGATTTATCACAAATACATTTCACAATGCAATAGAATTTATCCTAGGATGTTATTTTATTTTAAGGTGGAAGTTTCTTCAGCCCTATGGAAATGTGTAGGAAGGGATTAGGAAGATTGAAGTTATGTCATTTTACTACTTCTCACTGGATTGTTAAGAACTCTTTTGCTTAATATTTAGGATCTTGTTTTGCAAATAGAAGTCTGTATTGCTCTATAATTTTTCCATAATTTCATTCAGCATTTGAGTACTCTAGCTTTAAGCTTGATAGGTAACATTTCTACTATTTCTTCTTTCATCATTTCAACCAGTGTTGGTGACTCATGAAATGGCTGTGAGTAATGCATCTGATGCTGCCATACTGTTGGTAGTGCTCATCTGCTGCAAAATTTGGTGTAGTTACTGGGGTGTAAAAAATGGAGAATGGAAATTGAGAAGAGTGTATCTGTGATTTGTAAATGCATTATGTGTTTCATGAACCATGCTCTATGCTTTTTAAATGGCAGCATTTAATTCTAGTCAAATACCACAGGAAACAGATCCAGTAATCAAAATGTTTTAACTAGAAACCTCTTTCCTGACTCAATGAGAGAAAGACTGTAGTCTTCCTTTGTCCTTCCAGTTTTCCTATCTGGGTTTGGAGAGGGAATAAGACCATCAAACACTGCAAGAGTATAGAGAGATCAAAACTGGTTTCTAAGAGATCTCAACAGTTTGGAAGGATATTCAACTGCAGCACTGAGAGACAAAGTGAATTTGGGACATCATCAGTGTATGGGAACTGTTGAGTCACAGCCTGAACCACTGATTGATCACCTGAGGCAAGCACTGAGTCAGCCCTGGGAGCACAGGTGAAGGCAATTCAGCTGTGTGACCAGAAGGGGTGGAGCCTGGCTGCACCTCTCCTAGACCCCAATTAAGGGCTGACTGCCATTGGGGAAGGGTCTTTTTCTGGAGATCCCTCCTTTTGAGTTTTCTACTGTGAGCCTAGGCTACAGGTGAGCATTTCATTTTTTATTGTTTTTGTTTTTTATTATCCACTACAATAACTTTTTAAGCTATAAACCTGTAAAATACTATCCTAACCGTTCCACTCTTCTGACTGTACATTTGTTAATTGTACAATCAGTTAATCCATTAAAACTTTCTCCCATCTATTACATAAAGCAACAGAGTAAGAGCAGCTCACTTAGAACTACATCTCCTAAATTCAGTAGTAAAAAGAGAAACACCCTCTTTCTTTTTTTTTCTTTCTTTTTTTTTTTTTTTCTATTCCTAATACCTGCAGGAAGTAGATAAGTGAAAACTTCATGTCTTCTCTGTCCATTCATATCTATCCTTCTATACCTTTTAATTGCTTTAATACTTCAGGAAATTGTCCTGCATTGAACGGTTTTTTCTTCTTTTCAAACTTCACAAGAGTTATATACAGTGTTCTCCAGCCTCTTTCGTATGGGAACTGGTTTAAATGAGACGGCATCTTTCTCTGGAGAATAACATATTGCTAAATGAAAGTGAATGATGTCTGAACTTGTCTAGAAGGAGTTGAGGGAGCTAAAGAGGAGTACAGTGTTTGAGATGAATGATCAGCACATTAGACCTGAGAAAGTGAGATGTAGATATGGTGGTATATTAATCAGGGGAGTTTTCTGTTTTTCCCCCCTTTGTGATAAAGATATTGAGCTCCTTCATGAGCGTACTGGAGAGAATCTGAAGGCTGTGATGTGATGAAGGGCCTGAAGCACCTCTGTAAAGAGGAAAAACTGAGATAGTTGGGTCTGCTTTTCCTGGAGAAGAGGAAGCTCAGATGAATCTTATCTATGTCTATAAATTCCCAAAGGGAACTTCAAAAGAAAGTGAAGTCAGGCTCTTTTCACTAGTGACCAGAGCAGGTGATGGGCTGAAACACAGGACATTCTGTCTGAACAACAGAAGGAACTTGTGTGCTATGCAGGCAATAGAGCTCTGGCACAGGCTGCCTTAGAAGCTGTGGGATCTCTCTTCTCCTTGAGGATCTCCAAAAGGCACCCAGACATGGACCTGGGCAGCTGTTCTGTGTGTCTCTGCTTGAGCAGAGTGGGCTGGGCTAGGGGTCTTCTAGCAGTCCCTGCTAACAACAGCCATCCTGCGGCCAGAGAAGAGAATAGGGGAGAAATGCAAGATGAGCATTTAAGCATGTAATAGATGTAGAAATAATGTTAAATAGTGTTAATGTGTATGTACATGGAAAGGGATGAATATGCGTTCATATTTCCTTCAGCATTTGGGAGTTGGTGATGTTAGTTAAAAGTTGTAGCTTTTGAATTAGGAATGTTTAGAATAAAACCAGGCCTCCAAACAACCCTGTACATTTTAGAAGTTCAGAATCGAGTCTTAATCCAATGTAATTCCATCTAAGATTGACTTGCACCTGGCCTTGAATCCCTGATCATCACCAGCCACTACAGGAGGAGAATTTCTTAATCTATATAATTCATGTATTGAACACCAAATCACTACGTTTATAGGTGGAAATAAATCACAGGAAAAAAAAAAAAACCTGATAGAAAAAATATCACAAAAGATCAAAACAAAACAAAAAAATAAAGACTGGAGAGTTAAAAACAAAAACTCTAAGGAGGTAATGGAAAACCCATATTTCAGGACTGTGGTTCTAAACCTTTCCATTTGTTGATGGAAAACCACAAGAAAGATAAAGCAAATTTTATAGTCTCATTCTCTAAGATATATTCTTTGCAGGTAGTATTAACCTAGATGAAGAGAGCCAAATGCAATTTTAACTAGACAAAGACTTCATTCCGTTCTAAGTGGTAGATGGGGTAGGGATAAGCCACTTTCCTCGATGTAGTGACAGAAGCAGCTCATTCTGTAGAACAAAATTATCTATTATGATGCTAGTTAGCTATAGACACTTAATGTGGTGTTTTGGGTAGAGCTGTGTGAAGCTTTGCTATCAGAGCTCTGTGACATGTTGCACGGGTTTAAATACAAAAGCAGAGCTCTTAAGTTGGCACTGACCCAGGACAAGCAAGGCCAGTGTTTGTTAGTCTCCAAACCTGCTAAAAGCAGTGCAATGGTGTGACACTCATGCACCAGGATACTCTGCACAAAAGCAGCCTTTCTCGAGCAAATACGAGAGAATCAGGTTGGACATGGAACAGGGAGATGTTAGCACGTTGCAGCATCAGCTCCAAGACTTTGAAGGATCTTCCTGTGCTGCTTTTGCTAATCTATGTGTTATGCCTTTGAGACCTCTGTGTTTGCTTCCACACGTGCTCATCATCCCAGCACGTACCACTAGGCTCCAGCAACTGTCCCACATGTTAAATGACATAAGTGTTCTGTTTTTTTTTCCCTGCTCCTCTGTTGTTTCTGCTCTGCGACATTGTTGTAGTCAGAGCTGTGCTTTCACATGACTGGTGTGAGATCCTCTAAACGTAATTTTTAATTGAGTGACATATTTTGGCATTCTTGAACATTGAATGTTTCTCTTTTTCATCATCTCAGCATACTCCCTAAACTCAAACTTGGTTTGGTAATCCATATCGCTCCTCTGTGTGCAGTGAATTCTTCTTGTATCTCCTATCAATATTTTTTCTTTTATTGATAAGTGCTATGTCAGGTTTCTAAAAAAATAAACAAATAAATAAATGGAGAAGAATTTTTTTCTTCGAATAGAAAAAGACAAAAAAAAAAAAAAGACAAAAAAAGTCAAATCACACTAAGTTATAAAAAATCCTGAAAATGATGTCCCATTAAGGGGCAAAACAAACTGTGCAAGACTAATGAGTTATAGTCTTTTCTTTCAAATAGAATATTGGATTTTTTGCTTGCAGATTTGATTTGCTGGTATGCATGTAACACAAAATTCAGGATAAACTCTTTTGTATGTAGCTATGTAAGAAATTTAGGTAATGGCTATTGGTCTTGAGATAAGATCTATGGAAACTTAACTTCAGAGATACCAATTTCTTTATCTATTCCGTATTTTAAAAAGTTCTTAGGTTTCACAAGTTATAGCAGTGACCTAACATTTTTATACATGGTTGTCATGCAAAGCAGGAACATTAAATGTTTGATTATATCTAATTGGTTATTTTGAACTAATGAATAGTCATTGAGAAGTTTAATTTCACAGAGTTCAATAGAGATTTTTCTTTGTCTTGACAAATTGAAGGTTACCTTTCTCTATGTGCCCTCCTATCCCTCAGGGCCCCAGCATAATTTTCCCATAACTTTGGTAAGAAAAAAATATTCTATGGTCCTTACACATACAAGATTAATATGCATGTTTAAATCATGATTGTAAACCATCATCATCAGGATGTTAAGTGCTCTTAAGACTATGGACTAAGAGAGGAATTTGCTAATTTCAGTCAGTTAAAATAGCTGGACAGCTAGGACAAGAATGAGAGGGAACAGATGCAATTTATCTCTCAAACAGATCAGTCTAATGCATGTGTAGGTTCACTGATTTAGTTGGACTTATTTCTGCTTAGGTATAAAGTAGTGCATGGAAATTAGAGTCAAATACAGTCTTTTACACTCTTAGGAAAGTTCTTTTTTTTTTAACTGAAGAAAATTAAAAGTCACAAGACAAGTTAGAAAAGGAGAAATAGAAGATAAAATCATACTAAGCACTCCATGCTCTGTTATCTTATTGTCCTGTTGAGAGAAAGAAACTAGAGCGAAGAAAAACAGGCTTTGATAAAGGAAAAAAAAAATGCAGTCAGAATAGAAAGAGATAGATGGTGTATATAGCCAGGTAATTGTCCATACTGGAAGGTACTACGCAATCTTTTCTTTGTAAGTGTTTATAAACCTTCTGATAAACATCCTTGTGTAGAATATCATCTCACAACTATTTATTAAACAAAACCTTTAGGATCAAATTGTTAGCTTAAATTCTATTATGAATTGAGAAAGATGGGACTGCTTTCTCTGCAAATCATAGTTATTTCCCAAGTTGACTTCTAGTTCCCTGAAGGAAAGTAAATTGTTTTGGATCTAGCCTGCCTCCGTATCTCGAGTGAACCAATTCAGTATGATTTACTGATCTAATGACTCGTTTGTTCTGTTTGGCTAAACTTCATGTTTGTCTTGGTGAGAAATTCCACAAGCTTTCACCTTTAGGCTTTCAGGGAATATAACCTGCTCACAAAATATACCAAGAACTGTTTCAAAATGAGTATTCCAGTTGTGCACAGTATTTGTTGATTTATCAGAGCAGAGACTGTGCGTTGGAAACCATTGTATATTGAGTTATTGGTCATTCAGTTGTGGAAAATAAAAGAAATATAGCATCTAACAAGTCTGGAAGAGACTGGACTGTGGGATATTATTATGACCTGCAGAAATAAAGCAGTTAACTAGCAATATGAAAAAAATCTGTTTTGCTCACAATCTGGGGGTAAAAATTGGGAGTGTATGCTTTTAGCGTAAGACAATATGCTGAAGCTCTTTTAAGCTTTCTCAGAATTGCAGATTCACAGGATGTCTTGGGTTGAAAGGACCTTGAAGGTCATTTAGTTCCAGCCCTGCTATCATGGGCAAGTTTGCCACCTAATAGACCAGAGTCTCATCCAACCTGCCCTTGAATGCCTTCAGGGATGGGGCATCCACAGCTTCTCTGGGCAAACCTCAGATTTTTTTCTCATATCTAAACTGAAGCCATTAACCCTTGTCCTATCACTGTGCTCCCAGATATGTAGTCCTTTCCTAGCTTTCCTGTAGGTCTACCTTTAGGCACAGGAAGGCCACAATAGGGTCTCCGTGAAACCACGTCTGGGCAGAACAAGCCCAGCTCTTTTGAACTGTCAGAGGTGCTCCAGCCCTCAGAATACTGATTTTTTTTTTTTTTTCTTAAAAATGATGCTGCATCTTCATGCATCTGTTCCACTTTTCATCTTAAAAATTATTTTATGCGATGTTTCTCTCTCTCACATTTGACTTTGTTGTGAGGAAAGCTATATTCTTTGATGTTCTGCATCTTTTGAATGTTCCACGAGGTACTTGAAATATTCAACACAGAGGAAACATTTTCAAATGGACTATGGAGGTGAAAAATTGCTTGTACTTGTGGCTGGGCCCAGTGGGGACCATCAGAAGACATGCCTTCTTATAAAGTAGTAGTAAAATGTTAATGGGATAAATGGGCTTTTAAAGACCAATGGTAGTCCTTTATATATTTTTAAAGAAAAAATAGTTTGTTTAAAATATTTTTACAAGAAGTAGTCTAACAAACATTGAAAATCAAAACTGTTTGGATTTTCCCAAGTGCATTTTTAAAAATTACAGCATTTACAAGATACGTAAAATGGAGGAAGTCACTTGAGAAGTTGAACCTAAGTGGATTTACTGAAATAATTGCAAGATATTAATAAAGATAATTAAATGTAACTTAAAGAATCAGATGAACTGCCTTGAATGAGTAACTTCTGACTGACAGTTGATTTGTTTCCAAATTATGCCCACTAATGTCTTAAGAGCAGTAACTGCAACGTGATCAGTGGTGCTTACATATTAAATAGAATTCACAAGCTCTTAACTTAATTTCTCTTGGGCTGTCTAACCAGGTTGGAATGCCATGCTGGCCACTGGCAGCTGCTGTAAAACTTGAAAGAATACAGATGGAAGTGAAATATTGTGACAATAAGAAAATATGGCATGAAAGGAAAAAAAAATACAATAGGCTGTTCAATTAGAACATGCCCAGTTCTAGTAGAACCGGTTGCCCTGAGCCAAGTTCAGTGTACATCTGGAGATGAAGGTAGTCTGTGGATGTATTTATAAGGGATCTTTTTAATTTTTAAGTTTAGATTCAACATAAATAAGAAGCAAACAAAATTTATCATTCTCATGGTTTCTGTGCAAATTATCCAAGATATGCCCAGTAATGACAGAAAGACTGGATTTATTTTTCAAGTGCTGAAATAGGGTAATGAACTAGTTTTACCTGAAATAATAATCACAGAAGACTATTGCCATGAAAGCATCCTTTTAGTAATAATTATCTTATTCAGTTAGAAATTCAATAGCCTTAGTGATAGGATTTAAACTTAAATTGCTCCTACTGCTGCCTACAAAATGACTTTCAAAATATCACTGTATATTAATATTGTATCACTATAATGTCACTCTAGATATATCTAGATATAATATCCCAAGACCTTACTCTTAAGTTAGACTCTTTGGTTCTGAAGTGATAAAATTCTCTGTGAAACAGATAAGCAAATATTAAAAAATAAATACTATGAAAATAATGAATAATTAATGTATTTTCAGATCTTGATGGCTTTACACTCAAAACTAGTTCTTTTCGTTTAAAATTCTGGTTTTATAGGGGGGAAAAAAGCACACTGCGTAAGTTCTAGCAGTATTCCTTTCATCTAGAAAACCTGAATAACTGTTTAATATTAATATGCATGTTTTATATGTATGTTATTGACTTCATAGTGAGTTACAAAACTCAAACTTCTTAAATTCATACCTTGACCACCAGACCAGTTCACATACTATTAATATAGACATGTTAAATAAGGAAATACTGAAACTGAAGGAGAAAATCAAACCAAACTTGGAAGTTAAACTGGCTAGGGATATTTCTACTAGCTTTAAGCTATTTCCAAATGCTGTATGGAAAAGAAAAACAGATAATGAAAATTTTCCTAAAATGTAAATAACTGTTATTATAGAGAGCAATGCTGTTCTGATATTTCTCACCATTTGATAATAAATGTTTCCAGTTATGGTAAGAAAAGGAAAGAATCAGATGTCTTATTTCTGGTCACAACTTTCCAACTTCCCTTATTCCATCTCTTCGCCGTTGCTTCTTAAAGGAGATAAATTACTTTGTCCTTGCCTTGCACATGACTGTTATCTCAAGCAGTGGCATACATGGGACTGCCCGTGAAAGTAAAAACCACCTGTATCAGGTGGTAGAACTGGAATTCCATCATCTTAAAATGAGTATTACTCAGAAGAATGAATATATAAATAGGCTTTAATGAGAGACAGAAAATGACCAAAGATGAAACGATGAGCAGTAAACATCAAAAATGTAAGTGCAGCGTTTCTCTAAGTTGATACTGCTTTTCAAGGTATCTCTTTTCTCTTTTTTTTAATCTTGATATAGCACACCTTATGTGCTGACTGTCCAGGTAAGAAGCTATTGAATGACAAGTCTGCCAGTGCTGAAACTGATCTTATGAGGAGACTAATGGAAAGAAGGCTAAACCGTTTTTGCTGTGCTTGAGTACTTCTGGAGATCTGTCATTTTTTCAGCTCTATTAAGTCAAATCTGGGAAGATCACTTAAAGTGTCTTGATCAGAGGGATAGGGTTGAAGGTCTGGTATTTTGGCACTAGCACATTTTAGAGGAGTGTGTTTAGCACAACTTCTTTGGGAGATGAAACAGCAGCTTAGTACCGGAAGTTGTTAGAGACCAATGCCTTCAGGCAGAAGTTGAACAAAAGACCAACGCTTTGGTGTGCCTCAGTTGGGGAACCCAGATTCACTCAATCTGCTTGCAGAACAAGTTTTTTTCTCAAGGATGAACTTGGTCTATGACTTTTCAACAGCCATACTATGTTCTCTAGGGATGAGGCACGCGCTAGATTTAGTGTTGCTCTTCTTTAGTTTTCCTTTTGGTGAATTTATGATGAAGAGTGAATGTGGTTTTTGCTTAAATTTTTTTGCTTAAAATACTACCTGGAGGAAACTGGCTAAAAATGTTCTGCCATTCTGTGTGAAATTTGCCAAAACCAGAAATAACGATGTCTGACTATATGGACTGCACATATTCTCCATTAAAGACATTCCCATTGCCAATAACATGGTTTGTTATGCACATAGATCTATTGATTTAGCCTGTAGAAGTAGTCCTGTTTTCTTGGTATCCGTGAAACAATTGTGCTTGCATTTCAAGTGGCCTACAAAGCTGATGAGTGCTCGTTGTCATTACTTGAATTCCAGCTTCTGTTGTCTTCTAAGGAGCACATTTGCACAGGAGACTGCGAGACTTGCATGCTTAGCATTGTGTTGCTGCAGTGTAATGGCACTACTTGCATTCTTACTGCACTGATATAGGAGGGAAATGAGGTGCTGGGAGGAAGTTCAGATGCAAATACAGACCAACACAAAAAACAAACAAACAAAAAACAACAACAAAAAACTTGTACTGAGATGAGAATGTTTATTGCTGTTAGAATTGACTGCCACCCTTCCCTTAGCTTCTCAAAGAACAGCAGTCCTAAAACTCACGAGCATCACACTGGAGTGCCAGAAGAGCTTTGGGTAACTCTAAGGGCATAATTTCTAACATCTGCAAGATTTCCAGGAGCAAGACTTTTACAGGTATTACAGTCCAAGAAACGAAGAGAAACACCCATTGTCAAGTGCCATCCACTTTAATAATTAATAGCTTAAGTAGAAGCAGAATGAAAACATCAATGCTAGGACACAGTGCAGGTATAGGAATGGAGTTTTAGAGCTGCAAGCTGAGTTATTACATCTTGACTGGTCTCAAAAAAAAAAAAAAAAAGATTTTCAGAAATCACTAGGGGGCACTGCTCCCCTAAATACATTAGGAAAAAGGAACTTGAAGTGCAATCCTATCAGGTTTTCTCAGTGATAGGGACACGCGCATGGGTCTGCTTGGAGTTTGCTGTTTCTTGAAGTAAATACTAAAAGGTAAAAGACACCGATAATTGCCCGTGCGTCAC